>NW_017963736.1:43595-288351 GCF_001661395.1 Hyphopichia burtonii NRRL Y-1933 | reverse complement strand
TCCAAAAAGTAACCATGAGCAGAGTGGAGTTCTATGTAATCAAAACCAGCAGCAACGGCATTCTTAGCAGCTTTAGTGTAGTCATCACGGATCAATTGTTCAAGTTCTTCAGTAGAAGGAGTGTGGATCTTAACTTCTTCGAATGGGAAAGCTTTTTCTTCATCAGTTAAGTAAACTTCAGAAGGAGCAATAAGAGGAAGTTTGGTAGCTTCACAGAATTTAGGGTCTGAAACACGGCCAAGAGCCCAGAATTGAATTGAAGTGAATGATTTATTGGCGTGAACCTTATCATTAATTTGTTTCCAAGCTTGAACTTGTTCATCATTGTAAATACCTGGAACACCAAAGTAACCACCAGTTTTTTCAGTTGGGAAGGTACCTTCAGTAACCAATAAAGAACCAGGGTATCTTGATCTTTCTTCGTAGTATTGAAGTTGTAAATCAGATGGAATACCTTCGCTGGTAGCTCTGAATCTAGTAGTTGGAGGGAAAACAATTTTGTGAGCTAATTCATTTTCACCAACCTTGATGGGAGCGAAGACTTTAGTATCTTTAAGAGGAGAAACTTTAACCATTTTCTATTGAATAATTGAGTAATGTTATAAAAATTCAGAAAATTATTCAGAATTTGGGGTTCTTTCATTTTCTCTTTATATAGTTTTCCAAAACATGTTGATTTGTAATACCATCACAGTACACAGCATCAAGCACTTCAACTTAAGCGTTTTTCCGGTTCAAACGCTTATGGAAAGTAAAAGAAAAAGAAAAGTCTTGACACAATTGCGAATCAATTAATAAGCAGATATCCGATTTAACTGTAAATTGAGGTGAGATGCAAATCACTACACCAAATGGGTTTGAGTTATGCTAAGAATAATCCAGCAAAGTGACACATACACTCTTGTTTGATATGAACCCGTGGTGGCCAACAACTGGTTAACACGTTTGTCTCTATAGTTGGTTTTTTCATCATCTTTTGGTTCCTTTAGTTTCTTTTTTCTTTTTTGACAGTTTTTTCACCGACTTCTTTGCATAACGCACTTTTTTCTTTTTCCATCGTTTTTCCGAGAGCGACCGGTTAAACGTCTTTGGTATGGACATGTTTCAGATAAGAGGGGACCCGTTGGTAGGAGAATGTGGAGATGGTTCCTTAAACTTTTTAGGGCTCTACAGTAGCTATGCAGTGTGTACTAAAAACGTTTATTGATACCTAGCAGTCTACAATAAATTATTCTAATACTTTAAAAATCACGAAGAATAGACTTGTTTTCTCAAGCTTGTTGAGCAATAGGCTTACCAAGCAAGGCATCAGCTTGTTCGTCATTCAAGGTTGATTTTTCATTTAAAGCAGGGAAAGTGTTATAACCCTTAGCTGATTTAGTGTAGAAAGTGCTTCTGTCATAAGGAGCCAACTCACTACCTTGGTACAATCTTTGGGGCAAGTCCGGGTTTGAAGTGAAAAACCTAGCGAAGGCAACCAAAGTACGGTCATCATCGACATCGCTCAACAATTGTTTGAAGTCTGGAGCATCATAAGTATAATTCCCAGCACGAATCAAGGTACCTTTCCAAATTTTTCTGATGAACTCATTATCACCAACTTGATCTCTCTTTTCCAAGTTTTCCGCACCGGAGACTCTTGGTTCAACAAGAGAGATATAAGCAAGTTGATTTCCGTTATCAGCACGTCTTTGTAATTCATTAACCACGTAACTAAATGTGGTATAAGGATGAACTTCTTCTTTAACGGTAATCATTGAGTTATAGCTTGACCACGGAGATAATCTAATTGCTACCTTGGAAGCACCAACAAGGCCAACCAAATGATCAACCACTTCAAGTAAGAATCTAGCCCTATTTTCAATCGAGCCACCGTATTTATCAGTTCTTTTATTGGTGGAAGGATGTAAGAAACTTTCAATCAAATAACCGTGAGCAGCATGGATTTCGATATAGTCGAAACCAGCAGCCATGGCATTCTTGGCTCCTTGGGTGTATTCGTTTTTAATCAAGGCTTCGACTTCGCTTGTTGATAAGCTTTTCAATTCGATTCCTAGTTCCTCAAACGATTGTTGGTGTTCTTTCCCGGTGTAAACAACAGAAGGAGCAACCACTGGTAGTTGATGATATTGAGCAAACTTGGGATCAGTGACTCGCCCACAAGCCCATAACTGTAAAGAGATAAACGAGTTATTATCATGAATTGTTTGAGTGATTTTTTTCCACCCTTGCACTTGGGAATGGTTATAGATTCCTGGAGCACCCCAAACCCCACCGGTTTTAGGAGAGAGAACAGTACCTTCGGCAATAACCAACGAGCCAGGGAACTGGGTTCTATCGTTGTAATGTTTCAATTGCAAATCACTAGGCTCTTCATTTAGAGCAGCTCTAGTTCTAGCACTTGGAGCCATGACAATCTTATGAGAAATTTCATTCTCACCGACCTTAATTGGAGAAAATACTTTGGTATCTTTCAAAGAAACTGCTTTAATCATGATGATTACTTGATCGAGCTAGCAATTTTATCAACTAGTCATAATTTCAACCAGTACTTATACACAATTGATGATTGACCAAAATTAGTAAGCTCCACCGAACAACAATCTTCCCAATGGTTAGATTAACCAACGAATAGAAAAATCAAACCAACGAGTAGAAAAATCAAACCACCGAATAGAAAGAACACCGAAATTAGTCAGCCCTACGACCGAACGACAAGTTTTTTTTTTCACAGCCAAACCAACTGCTGGGTTACAATTTTCCCTTTTGGTTAGCCTCGCTTAGTCATCGACTCGGTCCAAGGCCCCAGGACCGAGCAGACGCTCGGGGGGAAGTCGAGGGAGGAAAAGCGCAGTGATTGGGCGGGAAATAACTTCCGAACAGAACGAGAAACGGTTCGCACCCATCGCGTTAGATGATGGATTGACATGACAATAAGAGAGATATACAGTTGCTATAGGTGAAGTTGGTTTACGGAAAGGAGGGATTAACTAACTAGGGTTATTAATTCCATTATGGATTATATTGTATATTTCTGCTAAATATATACACTAGTAAAACATTATTACATCAAGCAATAATAGGAGGCAGCCCAAAAATGAAAAGCGAACATGGTGAAAAAAAAAAAAAAAATAACCGGTAGGACATTATTGATACACTGAGGGTGGGTGTATGGCTATGAGATGTAAGATGGGTATGTAGGTAAGATGGTGATTCGTTAAACATAAGACATTACAATCGAGATTAATCATCTCTTAATTCAACCTT
Organism: Hyphopichia burtonii NRRL Y-1933; assembly: GCF_001661395.1. Taxonomy (NCBI): domain Eukaryota; kingdom Fungi; phylum Ascomycota; class Pichiomycetes; order Serinales; family Debaryomycetaceae; genus Hyphopichia; species Hyphopichia burtonii. Next base: position 285,084 of record NW_017963736.1, on the reverse strand, counting down.
CATTTCTTCCAAAATGTCGGTTGTTCTTAATTGTCTTTGATCAGCAATCATAGTAACTAAACCAAGAGCAATATCTTTTAATTCATTATATTTTTTCAATTGAGATATATGTTTTTTAACAATTGCTTCTGGGTTTGAGTTTGAATCCAATTCACTAATTAATTTCGAACATTGATTTTTAATATCTTCTAATCTTTGTTCTTTTAGTAGTATTCTTTGTTGATATAAATCTTCTGTTTCATTGCTAGTTGTTCTTGGGGTAGTATCATCATCATCATTATTATTATTATCAGTGGTAGCAAAATTTAAAGGTTGTTGAACATTCAAGTTGGGATTAGTCGATTTACTAGGTAAGTTATTCGTGGATGGACTAATTAATTGATTATCTCCATCATCTTCACTAATATGATTGGTATTTAAATTTAAAGACGGGTCATCTTCATTACTGGTCATATTCTTAGTAGTATGCGAGTATTGATAATGTGATGAATTGCTATTAATATCACTTGGAGGAACAGATTTAAACATTCCTTATTTAATGAATTCAAAAAAAAAAAGCAAGATTATTTCATCAAAGTCCACCAACAGCGAAACGAAAAAGACAAGAAATACTAAAAAAAATCTGTTGAAAAGAAAAGAACACGAAAACCACACGGAAACCACACGAAGACCACACCTAAATCAAGTTGAAAGTAGTAGAGTAAAGGAAGTAGATGAATAAACGAAGTGAACTAGTAAATTATTAGGGTTACTTAGGGAAGAGAAANAAAAAAAAAAAAAAAAAAACTTGTATAGATATTATTACAGAGAAAAAACCAACCAACCAAACAAAATAAAAAAAGTAGTTCATTTTTTTTTTTTTATAAAAACACTACAAGAAACCAAAAGAACTACAAAAACCATTAAAAGCTCAGGAGAAAAACAAAAAAACACTCAGAAAACAAAAAAAAACACTCAAAAAAAGAAAAAAACACAGAAAAACAGTAAGGAAAAAACCAAAAATTGCTTTCCAACACAATAAGCTTTCACTGACTCTCACTTAATCAGTCAGTTTCTTTAGTTAATTTGGTTTGTTTATCATTTTAATAAAGGAGCATAACAACAAACAATACGCATCATCCCCAACACTCCTATTGACACACCACTTGACCCGGTGACCATGACACCGTCAACATGCCATACACCATGCCACCTGAACTGCAACACCAGATATATGTTGTATGAATGAGTTAATGCTCATTGACATCTAAGTAAGAATTAAGTCCGACCAGGTAAGTACATTATGTCATAGCTTATTTAGCGAGTATTTTATGGGTGTGTGCAAACCAGCATTTTTAGTCAGATCGATTACGTAATTATTTTTTTTTCTGCTACATGGGGTGATTTTTATTTTTTTTTTCATTTTGGGGGGTGCGCTGTATGCACGGGTTTGTTTTATTTGGTGACTTTTATATAATATATATGTGTATATGCACGGGTGTTTTATTCTATAAGAACTGCTGACTGATTTGGTCGAGTTTGAGCTGGGTCAATTTGACAATCTCCTTCATTTCTTGCTTGGAGTACTCTTGGAGGTAATCTTCTTCTTCCTTGCCGTCGTCGGTGTTGTTGTCTACGTTGATTTTACCATCACTGCGGTCTCTTAACCAATCCCACATTTTAACCTCATTCTTGATTCGTTTTTCTTGATTATCCAAGTATGATTCACTGCTGGGAACAATGTAGTATTTGTGATTATTGATACTTATCTTCAGTAAAACCTGCTCTTGGGGTAATATTTCAATTTGATTCTTGTTGGGGCCTTTGCGTCTAATAATTAATGTATAAGTTAAGAATATCATAAATATCATTAAATAGCCTTTGATTAAGTCGCCAATAAAATTACCAATTGGTATTAGTTTGCCAATCAGTTCGACTAATTTATTCAATTGTTCATTTATACTTTCTGTTTTAACCGCCTCGGCACCAACACTCAGTTTACGAGGTTTCTTAGTAGGAACCTTCTTCTTCTTGGAAGATTTACCCTTCTTCTTTTTCCCATTGGATTTCAGTCTATTGGATCCCGCCAGCTCAATCATTTCATTCAAGCTATCAACCATCACTCTCATGGAATCCTTTTGGCCATCAATGGTTCCCTTTTCAATGGCTCCTTTGATCCAACTTTTCCCGCTCCATTCAATCAAGGTAACAACATAGATCCGGGTTTGGTTATTATCCCCCCAATACAAAAATACCTTCGTTTTAACTTGAAATGAGTTCCCGCTGGGAACATCGGGAGTACTGGTGATTTGTTCAACCAATACATACTTCTTCAATTCAAATTCAATCAATTTATCTGCAATTAGACATTTGGTTTGTTTGGGTCCAATGGGTGCGTTCAATGGTTTGATGTACGTATAATGACGCTCTCTTGTCTTGGTATTTAATTCGGTGATATCGTTTTCCAGTATTTCAAAATTCCCTTGATTGGTTAATATTTTAATATACCTTGATCGATCATTCCCAAATAATAGCTGATAAACCGTACCCAAGGGTGCTTTTATCACGTCTTCAATTATTAAATTCTCGTTGCTTTGTTTGGTGTATTCAATATCGGTGGGCGAATGGGTTAAGGGTCCACTGGTCGGTAATCCAAAATAGTTATCTCCATTTCCTCCATTAGTGCTGGGGGTTGAGCTATCTTTGGATTTGCTAGTACTGGTTTTCCTAGCTTGATTGTCATTGTCTAATATGTTATCTGGTTCTTCATCATTAAGTGACCCTTCTTCGGTAGAATAGCCGCCTTGGTCTTCGGCATTATTAGCTCCAGCTTTGAGACTTAATGAACTCAAACTTGGATCATCATCGTCCTCATCATCATCATCACTGACTAAATCATCATCCTCTTCTTCGCCACTATCTTGACTATCACCAGCAAAATCATCCAATACATTTATATCTTCACTGCTATCATCACCAGTTGAAAATGCTCTCAGACGTCCACTAACTCCACTGTCAGTTTCTTCATTCAAATGTGAACTATAATACGTAGATTTACTTGTACCACGTTCTCTTGAATTCTTCATATTAAGTATACGGTTTGGATCTTCACTCAAGACTTGTTTCCAAACACTTATTATTATATTAAAAGATGAATCTCTTGATAAAAAAGTTGCAAAAACATACTTATGATGTAAAGTACGAATAACCATCCCATTAGGAAATAATCCTGCAGTCGATTTTTTTTCAATCTGAATAACTTCTTGTAATGGGATTATTAAATTAGTAACCCAACCTAGAATATTCGAATTAAAACAAACATAATGTTCACTAATATACATTCTACCTTGAATTAATATATCTTTAGATAATGCACAACTAGCATCATGGATTAATTTTTCTCCATTTGATATTTTTTTGAATACTTGATGAAATTCTTTATTCTTTTTTTCATTTGCTAATTTTAGATCTTTAAAATCCATTACATGATCAACTTCTTCATTATTATTTTTATCTGATATAGTACTTCCACTTTCAATATCTTCTTCTTGATTGTTTGTATTATTATAAATATCATCCAGAGAGAAATTTTTGGATTTTAATTTTTCCAATCCTCCTATATTCGGAGTCCCATATGAAAATGACTTACGATGAACTCGTTTATTTTCATTATTCCCACTGGTGGCTAATTGATTAGCTGGTGTAGATTGTAGCTGATCTGATGGTGATACAATTTTATGAAGCGGTAATAAATCAGTAGACACATTAGGACTAATAATTGGTCTTTTCAATGAACCTGATCTACCACCTTTTAAATTATTTAATGCATTAATAGACATTCCTTGATTAGGATTAGTTAACCCGGTTGAATTTGGGCCCTGGGCAGGTACAATTCCAGCATTATCCATTGGTAACCCAGTCATGGATTGTGGTTGTGATTGTAGTTCTTGATCTCTTGGCTCGGGTATTGCATCGAAATTACTTAGTAATAAATCACCTTGACCAAGAGTATTTATGGGTGATTCTCTCACTGAAGAGAAATGAATATTATTTGGGGATAGCGTTGAATTATCTTGAGTTATTTGATCATCTTCATCTTTTGAAGATTTAGAATTTACCGAGGAACCCCCAGTGTTTTTAGATTTATTAACTTTCAATAATGAATCAAGTTTATTACCTCGATTACTACTAGTTTGAGGAGATAAAGATGCAGAAGTATTATTTGGGGAAGATCCAATCATTTTAAGATTTTTTTCATTATTTTCGTCAGTAGAACTCATCATATTAGCAGCAGCGTTATGGGCAACATTAAAAATTGAAGAAAGGAATCCAGCATCAGCATTTTTAGATTTATTATTCGTAGAGAAATTTTTTGAATTTGATATTTCACTATGCCCATCATCGTCTAGAGTAATTTCTGCATCATCAGGAGGAGATTCACCTAATTCTGGTTTAGGAGATGCCATTCTTCTTTGAGTATTAGTCAGAGTACTATTGAAAATCGTATTTAGACTAGTGGTTGATGCAACTTGGCGATCCGTATTAGATCTTTGAATAACCTTTGGCTCAGCTATAGCTGTTTTTGAATATGAATTTGATCTTGATCTACTTGAATTAGAACCTATGGAAGTATTGGATCGATTTCTTTTATTTTTCAAGATAGATAATGAATTCGAGCGATTGTTATCTTTTATTATAGGAGATGCCGAATCACTAGGAATAGTTGGAGTATTGGAAAAGAATGGAGGATCACGATCTCCAATAGGAGTAGTTGGAGCAGAGTTGGGAGTTAAATGCTTAATTGGTTTTGGTTGAGACAATTGTAAAGAAGGTAACAGTTTTTCCTTTAATTCAACTTCCGCTTCACCCAAAGATAATTGCGATTGTAGTTGAGCTTGTTGCTTAGTTTTCTTTGTAATCCTTGCCATTTTCTAGTGAATAAACTTCTTGTCCCCCCGCTACCGAAATTTCAAGGAGGTTCCGTACAGTGAATTAACAACAAAAGAAAAAATATAGAGCAAACACCTATTGAGAGCGAACAGAAAAAGGCCAGAGTATCCGCAAATACAAGAATTCACTATTCAATTAGTTCTCTGAACAATTGATAAATGAATAATTGTAGATGAAAGTGTATATGAATAAAAGTATAAGTGGATAGAAAGTATAACTTTTATATATGGTGGGTGTAAGGCGGGTTGCAAAGTTTTTAGCGATGGTTTCCAGCTAACAGCCTAGTAGGAACAATAATTGAGAAAATCTTCTATTAGGAGATGTTTACATATTAGTCGACAAATCACCGTTAAACTAGGATTAGCCGATATGAATTACTGAGGGCTAAAAGGGTTCATATATTAAACTTTTAATTGAAAAGAGAGATAAAACCGAAACAAAATAAAACGAAAGAATTAAAGAAAAAGGGGTATTGATCTAGAAAAGACCATTTAAAGCACCATGAATGGTTTCTTCTTGATCTTTACTAGCACTGTAATCAACTGAAAAGGCAGAAACGGAAGTTTTACAATTTTTATCGGCCAAAAGTTGGGATTCACCTTCTAAACTGCAATTACCAAAGACACAAGTGTATAAAGCTTCAGAACCAATTGAGGAAGATTCAAATAACCCTGATTCTTTATTATATTTAAGATCAGAAGTAGTTGAATCTTTACCACTAAATTTAGTAAATACCCATTCTGGATCTTTACAAGATTCATCGTCATAACCAACCGATGGGAAGTTAATATTGAGACCAGTAGTAATTGGTAATATAGAATCATCTTTAGCACCTTTGAATAATTGATCAACGAATTGAACAACTTTTTTAGCATAAATATTAGCAGCTAATAAAGTATCATTTTCATCATTTTCAAAATCTTTGAAAAATGAATTATTACCATTTGAACCACTAATTGCAATTCCTGGATAATTTCTATAAACGGCATTATAAGTAGCACCAATGGTACCACTAATGGTGTACATCCCATTACCAAGATTAGTACCTTCATTTGGACCGTTAACAACCAAATCAACTTTTGTATCGTTAAAATAATTTGGAATAACGTATTCTAATCCAAAGGCAACTGCTGCCCCTGGAGTACCGTCAAAATACCAAATTTTATTATTATCGGATTCGTGTCCCCATGATGGTGATCCTTTTGGTGGATAATTGAATTCTCCGGCTTCTTTTAATGTTTTTGAATCGGGTATTTGGAATTTTCCTGACCATCCCGATCTTTGTCTTGCTGGTGCTGAAAGAATAACATTATAACCAGCATTGGTTAATTCTCTGTAAGCGGCTCTAATATTTAATGCTGCCCATCCATCATCATTTGATAATAAAATGGTTTTTTCATTAGCAAGAACTGCAGCAATAATTGGAATAAGTGCAAAAATTTGTTTAAACATGTCAAAAGTACTGGTTTAAAAAATATATCAACTTAGGTAAAAAATAGAGAATTACCCTATTTATATTAACTGTTTATATGAACTATTTATATTTACTCCTCCAACATGTTGCTCATAATTCCCCTTTTGACTCGAGGACTAATTGCAATGGTAATTGTAATTTTGATAAATTGGTAACCGTGGGCAGTTTTCTTGGATCATTGAAAGACCAGGCCATGCCAATTGATGCAATTGGCATTCAACTACAGGCCATTCACTTTGGCAATGCCAATTGCCAATTGCTCCAATGGTCTTCTGATGGTAAACTCATACAATTAACCATGTGGGCTCAATGGGTTTGCATCCGTTCAATGCACGTAATTTGTCCTTTTGGGAGTAATGGTGTGTGGTGTACGGGGTGGCCCAACGTGGAATGGTCTCGTGGGTTGTTTCAGGAGCAATCCTTCTACTACTCACCATTACTATTGTATTACTTATTGTATTACTTATTATATTACTTATTATATTACTTATTATATTACTTATTATATAACTTATTGTGTGGAAGCTCTTACTATATTAGTTACTGCTTGTATTATTGTGTAGTACTATATGGCTCAATGTTAAGTTGGTAAGCGAAGGTGCCGGCTGCAAAAGGAGTCAAAGATAACCTTTTTTTTTCACTTGTTTCATGTTTGGTTGGCACTTAATGTTCACATGTAAATGAGTACCGGCTTCATGCACTATGGCCGGATTAACAATATCCGTATTCAAGATTTCCTCGAGGCTTCCTGTTTGAACTAAAAATTGCAAGTGCTGTTTACGAGTGGTCCACACCCCCAAACCCCATTACTATATAGGATTTGGTGTCGGACCTGGATCCCAGAGAACACGGGTTGTAGAAAGCACAGGTTTATTAACGAGCCTAGGTCGGTGCCTGAAAGGGATGTAGACTGGTTAAATTGGTGGGAATATTGAGAAGAAATTGCAAAACTGTAAATGGGTTGGTGTTAGCATGCTCAGAGCCGGGGGCTCTGTATGATCTTGAGAGATCCATGCCTATGACAAGCTAAGACGGTTCCACGATTCGTTTGATTTTGCTTATAAACTAACTACAGTAATAGTTTCCCTATTACTCATTTTACGGTACTCATTTCACAGTACTCATTTTACAGTACTCATTTCACAGTACTCATTTCACAGTACTCATTTCACTACTTGGTATTTCCAGCTTAGTCTTTCGGTTTTCTAAAAGTATCCGCTTTGGTGGTAGTACATTATATTCTCCTAGGTAAATGAAGCCGTTTCAGCGCACCCGTACATTTCTTTTGCAGCCTAAGCACAGTATTTACAATATTTTTTGCAATATTCAAGACTTACAACTAGAACCAATCCAACAACAAGACCCAGGGGATCCAATGCCCATTATGTCCTCACAGCACCACTTCTATTCCTTCACTACCTAAGGTCTTGAAAAGTCAAAGCCAGGCTGATGGAGTATGGATGCAACACCCTATTCCATCTAGAGACTGATTTAAAGGATTTTGTAACCACTACATCAGAAGCATCTATTATTGCCAATTAGTTGGGTTCATAAACGGGTGGATTAGGTATAAATATAAAATGCGGAAAACATTGAACTAGCCAGTATAATATCGGTATCCTTATGTAAACTGAAGTCAATCATACTATCAAAACCACTGGTAGAATAACAAATAGTAAGATTATTGACTAGAGTGAATAGCAATGACAAATAGATAGCAGACCAGCTTTTAAGGCAGCTACTAAAGATAACGGAAGACCAAGATAACGGAAGACTAAGATATCGGAAGGCACTACTAAACATACCGGAAGGCACTACTAAACATACCGGAAGGCACTACTAAAAATTACCGGAAAGCTACTCAAGAAACGGAAAGCTACTCAACAAAGCTACTAAAGACAACAGAAAACTGCTCAAGACAACGGAAACCAGTTGGACGTCGCTGAATTCAATTAATTGGAAATATGAAGCAGACCATGCCCATATAGTTGACGTTGGGGATGTTGGTCCCTGTCACGTGACTACCCCTCAAAAGAGCCTCGGCAGTAAGTTACAGGTTATCAACATGTAAACCGACTACACGAATTGGGGTCTTTTGAGAAATACTTCATTAGAAAACGATTAATTAAACCTTTATCACTATCAAGCAATGGCGATTTTTTCATCATTAGCGTCATTTTTCAGACGTCATAAGAGAAAGTTAATTATTACCACCACCTTAACTGTTAGTGCTTATTTTGTTATTAATCATTTTATATTTAAGAAATTAAGAGATTTCCAAAAATCATTAAAGCAAGAATTATTTATAAAAGAACAAATCAAGAGAAGGTTTATCCAAACACAAAATGATTGTCATTCAACCGTGCTTTCCTTATTACCAGTGTTAACCCAACCAATCACTGATTATCTACCAATTGAAAGCATAACTAATGCATTAAAATTAAGAAAATCTAATTCAAATAATAATCAAGAAATGAGTGATTCATTATTGACTGCTAATAATTTGTTACTTCATTCAAATGAAAATATGAATAATGAAACAAGCTATATCAATAAATCCAAGGTTGAATTATGGAATGATTTGAAAATCAAAACATTGACTCGTACTTTAACTTTAATTCATTCGATTAGTGGACTTTTATTATTAACTAGATTGCAATTGAATATTTTAGCAAGAAGATCTTATTTAGAACTGGCTATAGTAATGGCAGGAGGCAAAGTTGAAGCAAGTAATGATCAGTATAATGATTATCTCATAGAACAAGCATATTTATCATTAAGTTGGTGGTTATTAAATAATGGATGGATTAAATTAAGCGATAATATCGAAAGTTTAATCATTAAAAAATTTGAAAATTTAAATGCAAAATCTCAATTATCAATCTCACAATTTGAATTAATTTTGAATGAAATTAATCAGGAAGTATTGAATTCAAATATCTTGGGATTATTATTTCCTTTAAATTATGATCATTTAATTGAAACTTTATTAAATACAAATCCTCAACTCGTTAATGAATTAGATGACTCAAATTCAAATTTATTAAAACTTATTAATGAAACTAACCTATTAATTTCAAATGATTTCTTCCAGGAAATTTATTCAAAATTAATATCTTCTTCAACAAATACTTTAATTTCAAACTTATTCTTCAACTTAGATCATGATTCGTTTGTCTTACATCAACAAAATCAAGTAACCAACGATAAGAAGTTTAAATTAGCTAATTTTTTGGCTCAATTATCAATTCAATGTGGAATCATTTGTGATAATAATCATTTTGCCCAATATGACCACCACGAATTGACCGGGAATATCTACATCAATACCTTGAACGACTTAGACGACTTGGAAGAGTTCAGTGCTAGTATCTACTCCAACTTTGAATAATCTCTCTAGCTTATTCTGTATATTCTATACTCTGTATCTTATTCTGTATCTATAATAGACGTATTATACCTCGCGACACGCGACATTTTCTTCCCAAAGAAGACCACCGCCAAAAATAATGTCGCTCGCGCACCTTTAAGCTCAAGTTGACAAACACCTTTTAATGCTTTTTGCTACTTACTACTCTTACCCTCCAAGACCAATATGTCATCGCCAAAAGTCATTATCATCTCCTTGGATGATGAAAAGTTCCCAGTGGAACCCATAGTTGCAGAAAAATCAATCTTGATCAAAAATATGATCAACGATTTGAATCCTGATGGATTAACTGAAGATTTCGAAGTTCCAACTCCAAATGTCAGATCTTCAGTCTTAGCCAAAGTGTTGGAATGGTGTGAACATCACAAACATACCGTCTTTCCCGATGATGACGACGAAGATGCCAAAAAATCTGCTCCGGTGGATGAATGGGATCGTAACTTCTTAAAAGTTGATCAGGAAATGTTATACGAGATTATGTTGGCAGCCAACTACTTGAATATCAGACCTTTATTGGATGCTGGCTGTAAAACAGTTGCTGAAATGATCAGAAATAAGTCTCCCGAAGAATTAAGAAGAACCTTTAATATAGTCAATGACTTCAGTCCTGAAGAAGAAGCTGCCATCAGAAGAGAAAACGAATGGGCAGAAGATCGTTAGTTTATGTTTTATGAGTTATTCATTTCTACGTTATGTATACGTTACTAATATATGTGTTTTATTGTATTTAGTGTAGAGACCAGTATAAGACCAGGATAGTTGTGAAGGATGTCGTTTGTCGATTTTTTTTTATCGCAAAAAGTTACTCAACCACTGAAGGAAAAAAACCGAAAATACAGTTTTACAACCTTTTAAACTTACAAATATCTTCGTTTAACTTTGTCACCGAGGTGTTTGTTCTTTGAAGTTTCTAAATAGCTTTTCTTTTCAACAGTTTCTCAACTATTCATAGAGTTGGTAGTTATCTTTACTTTTGTTTTTTTCATTTAGTACCTGTTGGTGATAGTATGACTCTTGGCCTGACTAGAAGTAATTCCTCTAGAAGAGGGTCCCAAAATGAACCTAAAGCTTCTAGTGATAACCAGGAAACTTTGAATGGGAAATTCGAAGACGAAAATTTATCGTCACTACCCTTTTCTTCTGCTGAAGAACTTCAAAAACATGAAATACTTTTGCAAAAAGAGTTTGAACAATTATCAGAAGAATATATTGTTGCAAGAAAATCAAGAATTAATCATTTATTAACATCTTTAAATCATTATATAAAAATATTTAGCGAAAATGATAAAAACTGGACTAAAATATTTAATTTTGAATTAGAAACTATTAAAAGTATTAAAATTAATACTGAGAATTTAATTTTATCAAAATTAAAATTATCAAATCCGATCGATATAATTGAAAATTTAGATGAATATGAGTTAGAGTTGAATGAATTATTTAATAACATTCAGTCTCCTTTAGATTTTGATGATATTTTTAAAGTAAATTCTTCTAAATCAAAAGAAATTCCTTTTGAAAAAAATTTTAAAAATTTTTTTAAACCTTTTGAAAAACATTTAAAGTCAGTTTCTAATGAAAATAATTATCAGACTAATTTGATCAAATCAAATGTTCGTGGTAATCAAATGATTTTATGGAAACAGTATTACAATCATGCATTATCTCAAAAAGAAAAACTTATTAATGAAACTTATAATGAATTACATCAACTTTATAAAGAATTTAATCATATGGATGAATATCAGCAAATTGAAAAAGATTGGAAGGCTTATAATAAATCAATCGTCGGTATCAATAATTTAAAACCTTCTTCTGAATATCAATCAAATCATGATATTTATTACGATGTTGATAATCCTTATTTTAGAAAAAATAAAATAGAACTAACAAATATTAAACAAACAATTTTAAATGATCTCAATAAGTTTAACAATCAGCAACGGAATCATGGCTCAGATAATTCGACAATATTAAATTCTTGTTTTGGTTTAAGCTCGAATGAAATAGATCAAGATCTTTTATCAATAAGAAGTTTATCTAATAATAAAGATGTTGCAATTACTCAAGTAAATGCTGAAGAGGATGCAGAAGAAGAAATTTATGATGAAGATGAATATGACTATGACGATGATGACGATGAAGAAGAAGAAGAATCCGAGGATGATGATGAATATGAAGATGATGCTAGTCAATTAACTGAAAGAGAAGTTGCATTAGTCAGACAACTTGATAGAGAAGAAGAAGAAAAACTTGCTAAAGAACAATATGAAAAAGAATTGGATTCAAAACTTGATGAAGAATTAAGTCCAAATGATTTAATGGATCGTAAATATAAACAATTACTTTCTATTAATAAGACCCAATCAACTATAAGTACATCTCCTCCTTTTCTTCAAAATTCATATTCTTATGGTCATCAAAATAATCAATATAGCACTCCTCCTTCTACATCTTCTCAATACATCGAAGAAGGAAATACTAGAAAAAGAAGGTTTGTATTACCAGAAATACCACCTTTGGGTAAATTTCCAAGATTAGAGGCATGATTTTTAACATTATTTCATATATATCTTGTTTCACTAAGGGGTGTAGAATGCATTGAATTATTATCTATTTCTATATAAAATAAAAATAAAAGAAGAAAAAATTATTCTTTTTCCAATAGTATACTAGCGTTTTTCAAACCAACTTGACCAATTGATGAGTCTAGGGATTCGATTAATTTGAAAGATTTATTAGATACATTTGAAAGGTTGAACCTATCTTGAGAAGTTAAGCCATACTCATCATCATTATTTTGTAAGACATTTTTCAACCATTGATAAATGGTGATCACTTTATCATCATCGATATTAAATTTATGAATGAGTCTTTTCCCATTTGGAAATCTGATTTGTATACGAGTGACATTCCCGGAAGAAGGTTCTTCATGATTAACAGGTTTGATTGCATCAAAGGGATCTTCCAGGGTATCCGGTTCAGCATCATTAGTATCATCCTCATCGATATTAATAGCATCATCAGCAGAATTACCCATTGATTGTTTCAAAGCAAATTCAATTTGTTGTTCTTCAGTTAAGGCATCAGGATCAAATTTATGTTCATGTTCAATTATTGGATTTTTTGAATTTGGTAATAAACTAAATTTATTTAAAAATTTATCAATATCATCTATCCAACTTTCAATATCAGGTATTTCGCCATCTATCCACTTAAATACTCGTTCACCGGTTAAAGGATCCAAAATCGAAATATGGGGGAATGCATTAGTTGAGTAGAAATTCGTATAGCTCATCCCATTTGGAGAATCATTTTGATACTGTAGAAAGATAAAATTCTCTTTAACTTTATTTTTAACTGTTGAATTTGACCAAAAATCTCGATTCAAAACTTGACAACCGAATTCACTACTATCTTGAATATTAACCAAGATCCATTTCTTCTCTTCTCTACCTTTGATTTTAGCAGAATCAATATCTATTCTTTCCATCAAGTCAAAAGGTGGACGGAATAAGTTTGCTAATCTTCTTTGGGTTGAGGTTAATTCATTTATTCTATCATCTCTGGCAATTCTTCTTCTTGATCTTGGGGGTCTAGTGGTTTCAATGACTTCACCATCACTATCCAAAACCATCACATCGTCATCGTCTTCCTCCTCTTCATCTTCATCATTATAAGACTCATCCTCGCTATTATCATCCTGTAGTTCTTGAATTCGATTATTATAATAAGCATTTTCTTCGTCATCAAAACGTTGGTTGAAAATACCAACACGGCCCTGGCCAAATATATCCGTTGGTCTACTCATTTGTGGTTGTGGAGTGAATCCTCCTCCAAAAGAGTCTATCAAGGTTTCATGTCTATGAATATTAGCATCAGCTTCTCGTACATCATCGTTTGACCCATATGCTTCTTGCTGCAACCGTTGCGCCATGGCCTCGTCATCCTCACGTGCCCCTCCGTGGGTATCATTAGATGTTGGTGCTGCCCCCGGTGGATTGGATTCCATATACAAAGTCACTGCATAGTCCAAATCGTTATTGGTGATCTCTAAATATTGTTTGGCAACCGACTCGTCGCTGGCTCCAGTGACGGCAAGGAAGGTGGTAATCAAGCTATCGTCCATCGTAAAATTCTTCAATATCTAGTCGTTTGTTTCTCTGCAATTGACCTTAGTTTACTAGTCTATACTACTACCAGTGGAATCGCTCTTCACTTTTGAAATGGCAAAATGTCGTGGCCCGCCAGAAACCGCGACATTGTCACACACACACCCGTACCCACAAAAACCAAACACCCATACACCATTATCGTACGCCCATACACCATTATCGCACACCCATACACCAAACAAACAAAGAAAAACCGCTAAAACTTATCGTTGATCTGCAAAAACTTCTCTTTTGTTCGATTTTTATTGTGAGGAACCATTCCGGTTATTACTCACTACTTGTTCTTTATCACCCTCTTCTTCTACAGCATAATACATCACCAATTGTATCGATATTCAATAAATCTTTTGCCTTCCAGTGTGCGTGCGTGTGTCCTTTGGATCCTTATTCAACAGAATTAGATTCCATCTCTTTCTAGCGTTGTCTTTCCATTTGAATAGTCTCCATACTTTTTTTTATTTTTTTTTTGTTTTGTTTGGATAACCGCCCTTCCTTTTACAGTGGTCTTTGTTTTCTAAACTCCATAGATATCCTTTTTTCGGTTGTTTGTTTCCAATCCATACCTTAAGTCGGTTGTGTGAGCGTCCTATCCAGTCGCCAGTGGCCAATTGTCTTGCATTCATTTCCCTTTTTGACTCAAGTATAGCTGAAAGCGTAGTGATTCATAGCGCCGTCTTCTATACAACTGTTGAGTGCACATTATAGAAAAACCCGGAAAAAAAAAACAGAAAACTCATACCAAATAAAAAGAGAAAAAGAAAAAAAAAAATCAAATCTAAAAGCAAAAAAGAAAGAAAAAAAAAAAAACTAAATTGAATCCCTTGCTATAGAAGAGAAAAGAACTTTTTTCACTGAAAAGGATATATTTTGAAAGAGTACACTTAGATAAAGCTGTTTCGAAGAGATAGATTTATATCGTATTCTTCTGTGCGTATTCTTTTTTAGTTGGGATTTTCATTTACTTTTCTAAGTGACGATATACTTTGGACCAACTAAACAAATACTTGGTCTGGCTTTGTTTTTTTTAACAACCGCTTGCATTGCCAACTGGACCGGATATTCCTATTCGAATAGTTGTTGAACTTGATAGCATATTGGTCTTGCTTATTCCAGATAAGATCTACCAAAGATTTCTTGAAATCGCCATTAATTAATTGTCTTTTAAAAATTTAATATCCTATTAACAAAAGCTTTTATGTCCACTTAACGATTACTTCATTTCTTCACTTATTGCATCACATATATATAGTCTGCATTTACTTTTTTTCTTCCTTTTCTTCATTTGTTTGTTTGAAATCGCTTTGTTATTCCTAAACCAAAAACAAGATTGGTTTAAACTGGTATTTGACAAGAATTAGTTCTTGATTGGCTCATTTTATTTTCATCTAAAACTTCAAGTCCTTTTACATTTAAGTTTATTTTTTTCCCAAGGAAAATGATGGATGAATACGAAAAATATGACAGCGGCTCTTTACTTAATGATCGATACCTTAAAGTGGCAGATATAAGTGAAGGCTCGTATGGTCTTGTTTCAGTTGCTAAAGATACTTTATCTGATAATAAATTAGTTGCAGTTAAATTTATCTATCCAGTTGATTATAAAAAAAATGAAGCTCAAAATCCTCAAACAACAAGAGCTAAAACTTTAGATTCAAAAAGAGCCACCTCTTCTCCAGCAAAACTCAGATCAAATATCATATCTGTAAATGATCAAAAGGAGGAGAAAAAACAACAAATCCAAAGTAAATCTTCAATCTTGAGAGCCCTTTATGAAGAAGCCTCAAAAGAAATTAAAATCCATCAGATTTTGGGCCATCATCCAAATATTAGTTCTCTTTATGATCATTTTGATTCATGTTTGGTTTTAGAATATTGTGCTCGCGGGGATTTATACGAAGCCATTCAAAACGGTATCGGTCCCTCTTTATCGAAAGATATAAAAGAGGTTTTCTTTCAAATCTTGAATGCTTTAGAATACTGTCATTCTCATGGGGTTTATCATCGTGATTTGAAACCGGAAAATATCTTGATTTCTGAAGATTGGTCAATTAAACTTTGTGATTGGGGGTTGGCTACTACGTCTCGTACAATCACCAATAAAAGTGAATTTGATATCGGTTCGGAAAGATATATGGCTCCTGAATTATTTGATGTCAAATCTGAATTCTATGACGCTTCAAAAATTGATTTATGGTCCGTAGGTATTATCTTATTAACCTTGGTTTTCCATAAAAATCCTTTCCAAGTAGCTAACGATTCTGATAAGAGATTTTTACAATTTGCTGCTAATAGAGAGGCTTTATTTGATATTTTTTCTACTATGACTGGTGAGATGTTTTCAGTTTTACGTTATTGTTTAAATATTGATCCAAATAATCGTGATTTGTATAATCTTAAGTTCGAACTTAATAGTTTAAAATATTTCACTTTTGATGAGGAAGATTGGGCAAGTGATTATGATTATGATTTTGATGATGAAGCAATCGAAAATGATTCAGATGAACTTGAAAATCATTACAATGATTATAATGATCATTATAATGAAAACTACAATGACGAATTTGACTTGGAATTGAATCATGATGATGAGTTTCATTTCAATACCGGCTCAGATTCTTCCATCAATAAGAAAGATGATGATTCTGGTGATCGGGATGTTAGCTCCCCTTCACCCGAAGTGGATATTCCTAAAATCGAAGATAAACCATTACAAGAGTCAATTGCAGTTACGCCAAAATACATTCCTCCTAAACATCATCACCATCATCACCATCATCACCATCATCACCATCAATCTCCTGAACCAACACCAATCATAACTACCACTGATACCACCGAATCAGAGATTCAAGATAGCATTTCTGAATTGCAAGATATTAAAGCGAAAAAACCAAGACCCAAATCGGTTAGTCATCTTACTACAAATCCAAGAGCAGATCTTTTGTTGGATATTCATGATGATGATATTTCAAATCAAAGAATGCCTCATAATCCTCGTGCAGATGCTTTACTTTCTTCAAATGAAGACTTGAAGCCAATTCCAATGAATAATGGGGGTCTTAAGTTTATTAGGAACACTCGTAAACCATTTAATGTTCCATCTTATAGCCATTCTCGTAAGATCAATGGTTCCAGTAACCATAATAATCGTGATAAATTTGCGAGAGAAGATTTTTTCACTCCAAAGTCGATGTTCAGTCATTATATGGACAAGTACAATCGAAGCTCAAGTTATCGTGGTAATTACCTGAGCTATAATAATAATAATAATAATAATAATAAGTCCAATACCCGTCAACATCGCAGTGATTGGAAGAAAAATGGCCGTAAGCGCCAATCATGGAAATATAGAAATAATAATGGTCATTCAAATAATCATCATAATAAGAATCACCAATCAAATACTTCCAGATCCAAATCTCAACATAACAATAAATCACGTCCTAAATCATCTGGAAATTTCCGTTTGAACAACGAAGGTATTAGTGGACAAAAGAAGAAACAATCATCACTGTTTTCGAGTAGTAAATCAAGAAAACATGTGGTTCAAAGTTTGAATGGAAATGCTACAAGTACGAATAACCATAATCCATTATTAAATAACTTTCATACTTTGAATCATCCTAACAATACATCGAATCATGGCTCTCCAGGAACATCCGTTGCCAGTGCTAATGGGAAATATATCCCACCATATTTGAGATCACCTAATTATGCAAGATCACCAGTAATTGAACCAGTTACTGAAGAAATTGATAATCTTACTTTAGATTCGGGTAATAATAAGCCATCAACACTTGATGGATATGACGTGTTTCATTTGGAAGAAGATTTTGATTTAGCATTCAACCATAATAATAGTAACGAAACTAATAAATCATTATCACTGGTTAATACCAATTCTACCTCTGTGAATTCGTTCCCAACTGATAAAAGACCACCATCTTTTAAAGTTCCAACTTATTCATTAACAAGTTTAAGTTACGATTTACAGAAGATGCCCGGAGAAAATGCAATAGCTAATGGGAATACTCACCGTAATGCCAATGGCAGAAGACATTCTATCAATAGATTTAGTGACGTTCATTCTGCATTGTCTGGAATGGGAATATCCAGCTCACCAAGTGGTAAGTACATTCCACCATTCAGAAGAGGATCTCACTCAGCTGTCACCGGCAATTCAGCTGCCGCAATCAATATCAAGGGTAAGCCTACTGGGGAAAAACGCAGATCTGGCTATGATTACGATAAGACTCATGGATTTACATTGAGTGGAGGTCCCGATCATAGTGATAGTACCTTGAATGATTACAACACTGCCGACAATAATGACAATAAGCATTCCTACAAAGATGTTTACCAGTATAATGATCTTGATAACAATGATCGTCATGAACAAGATCATGGTTATCAATCCCATTTTAACCATCGTCAATTTTTAAATGATTTGAATGAAGGTATGTCAAGTGATGGTATCACTTCGTCACTGGTGCCTTCTTACAAGACTGACTGGTTCCCCGTAAAGAAAGACTGGATTGATTATGATGAATAGAGAGCAAGGCTTTTTTCCAGTTTTTCCCTTTTTTTTTTTTTTCTCTTTATACCTTTTTTTTTTTTTTTTTTTTTTTTTAAAGACCTTTCCCCCTTTTCCTTATATATTATACTACATATACAATATGTAGTAATTTTGTCAATAGTCTCTAGCATAGTTCTAGCATAGTACATAACAGACACGTAAAGACAAATTATATTAGGCAACAGCTAAAGTACAAAATACGAACCGGATGCAGCAACCCCTACGGGCTCAGCACTCCCTTGACACACGCATCACCCTTGACACCCACCTAGGCATTTCTGAGTAATTGCAAGATAAACGGAAGATAAACGGAAGAGAGGTTAAAAAAAGAAATAAAAATACACGAGATGAGGTTCGCATAATACTCTTTGGTGCGTTTTGATAATTTCCTAACTGGTTTAAATGGTCAAAACGGTCTAAATCAAGAATGCGAACAGCGCACAACAAATGCCGATGTAGCATGAGCTACAGCTCGAGAGTCCAGACCGGCAACTCTGGCAATTTAAAAGATTGCATGATGCTAAGTTTTGAAGAGCCCAGCTCAACTTTAATCCTTGTAACGTATATAATATTTCCCAATGGGTAATTTAGCGATGGTTGAACAAAGATGGCACTCGATTCACCAAACGCGATTTGGTCGAGGGCTCAGGAGCAAACCGATTAACCCAAGCTGATTTATGAATGAAGAACACTGCCTTGTAAATGGAGAAAAGAAAAGGGGGAAGTATTTATGAAGTAGATCATTTGGAAGATGCCGTGATTAGGTTATATTGATGGTTTCGGTGCTTGTCCAATGTTATTGTAGTATTCTTTCCTTGGTTTTATGCATTTTGTCCCAGCACCCGTTTTCAATTCTCGAGTACTTTTCTTTGCCGAATCTTGATTAGTTTCTAAATTTGAATTAATCTTAACTGTATGATTATAATTTGATAACTTACCCTTTTTTTTCTATTAAAAAAAAACTTATTGAAGTAAACCTTTTACAACTTATCAACGGTAAACAAAAGAAGGTTTAGGTTGTAATCTGAATCCTTTATTGGAGTTCATAGGAATTGAAATGTTATTTCCAAAGTTTTATAATAAGAGATTTAAACATATAACAGTTTTAATCTCTTTGGCAATTTGCACTTTAATAATCCTAAATGGATATTTGTCACACGATACTAACCAAGTGAAAATTGAAAATGAAGCTATAATTCAATTCAAAGCAAGTGCAAATAGGTATAACCCTAAGCAAATGACTTATGTTGTATTTCAGTATTTGACTGCTTTCAATAAGAAAAAACATACCAACCATCCATTGACTAGTAACATTGGAGGTGATTTTGGAATTTGGTTTCATTGGGATGATTGGGTTGATTTAAGTGCTGGGAATACAAAACTTAATCAAGTTAGAAAGCAGCATCCGAGTGGAGGATGTCCTAATAATATTCAAAGATATGGTGCTTTCAGTGGGTTCCCCTTTGAATCAATGAGAAGTAAAATCACTAGAAGTAAAGTCGATTTATATTGTAATCAAGAAGTCCCGAAAAGAATTGTGATAGCCACCGATAAATCATTTGTTGAATTACCAGTTGTTGGTGAAAAAAGGTTTGGTACTAATCATTTACCTCAGGGAGTTACTAAAGAATTATTATTAGAAGAAATGAAATTAGTTGAATCAAAACAATCCAAAAAAAACACTAAAAATTTAAGTCAAGAAGATAAAGATTCAAAAGAATTTCAAGATAGTGATGATTATCATATGATGTTTGGTTATAAGAATTTTAAGAAATTTGAAAAAGAAATTGATATTGAATATTCAGATTTTATTTTTAATATTAAAGATGAAATCGTTCGTTTAAAAGAAAAATGGAATAGAAGATACATTTGGGTACTGGAGAAGAAGTATCTTGATATGTTAGAATGGGCAAATCACTTAATTGATTTTAGTGGTTCTAATGAATACTTTAAAAATCCTTGGAAATTTAAGGACTCATTAACTTCTAAAATTCATGCTTATGCTTATCCATTTTATCAACGTTCTTTAACCGATGGTGAGCGTCAAAGTATTGCTCAACATATGATTCAGACTTGGTTTCAATTTGCTCAAGCAAATGGGTTGAAAAGTTGGCTTGGTGATTCTAGTTTATTAGGTTGGTCTTACAATGGTATTGATCTACCTTGGAGTCTGAATATTGACATTCATATGCCAATCCGTCAACTAGACCGTTTAGGTCGAGATTTTAATAAAACTCTTTTAATTGAAAATCCAAGATTCGGTAATGGGAAATATTATTTAGAAGTTTCTCCTACTTATGGCAAACAGGCAATTAAATCGGATTCCATCGAAGCAAGATTGGTTGATATCAATTCTGGTTATTCAATTGAAATAAAATCTTTAATGTTCCATTCTGATGTTCAACCACCCAAAAAATTTTGGAAGCATTTAGCCAACAGCGATGAAAAATATGAGGCCGTAGCTACTCATACAAAAGACTGGGAATGGCAAAATTTAAGAGATACCATTCCAATAAGACATACTTATTTTGAAGGGACTTCAGTTTATATTCCTCATAACGTCACTAGATATCTTAGTAACATTTATAAAGACAAGTTTATAAATGCTACTTATATTGGCGATTATAATTATCAAAGAGACCTTAGACTATGGGTTCCAAATGACGTCTGTAATACGTCTCCTAAGAATTTCCGTTTCATTAACAAAGATGATTATTCACAATTAAGTTTAAAAGGTGCTTGTAATAAAGAAAGTTTGAAAGATGAATATCAAATAACTGAAAAACTTACTACTCGCCATCGCGAACTTAATTCAAATATCGATAAAGCAAAAGACTATGACCCAAATCAATTAAAAGACTTACCGATTATGCGTAAAGATGTGTGGGAATATTTTAATGATATTGTCCATCGTACCGTTGATCATACAAACTGGTATAATGGTGTATCATCCAATTGATACCGAACTTCTTCTTTCTTTCTACATTGTATTATTAATATATATATATGTATATATATATATGTATATAGTTTTATTGCATATTTTTCAAAATATCTTCGAGCGATTTACTTTTTGGTAGTATACGATTTTTAGTATCGCTATTGATTTTCCTATGAGCCAAAACTTTATTAGCACTATCAAGACCAAATCTTCTGATTAATTTTGAGTAAAACAAGCCACAGGCATTGCATAAGGTTCTCTTACCTTCAGGACCATTTCGCCATTCAGGAGTAATCTCCAGGTGACAATGATGACAAATGCCCCCTGGGGGTATCGATTTCCTGCCTCTTTTTTTAACAATTTTATTTTGTTTATGCTGGCATGGCGGGCCATTTTTCACCAATAAATTCGCCTTCACATTTTGCAATAAAGTCAATTGGTCTATAAAAGCAGATAGTTCAACAATCAAACTGTTGAAACGAGAGTCCGGAATACTCAAGATCCATTTTTCAAATCTGGAGGAGCTAACAAATTCACTCGCATTAACCCCGTCTAAACCACTCAAGCCCTGATCAAGCAAGTCCAATACCGGGAATGCCGCCTTACTATCCAGCAAAAACGATTTCAAGCCCAATAAAGCTGATACGGTCCTGTCATCTGCCTGACTCAGATTTGCAGGTGGAACTTGAGTGGAAACCGAAGGCGGGTGCCCTAGAGAAGCAACAATTTGCGAGAACGATGGTAGTTCAGGTCCCGGAAACCTAGCAAACAACGAAGATTTCGAGCCAGGCACTGTTATTGAGGGTAGCCGCCGGCCAGGGTTGTAAGTGACCATAGCCATTGCAGCACGGCAGCACGACTACAAACTAGTAGTTTTTTGCAGCCTTGACATTTGTGTTGGTGCCCAAACAAACCACCCAGACACCAGGCCCAACTCCCCGAAAAAATAAAAGCATCAAATCTGCACTGGCAAATTTCCGCACTGCTTGGTCTAAAGCGGACAAAGAAAAGGGCAAGCCCATCGAGGAACCAGGGTTGCCGGAAAGGTAAACAACCAATTGGTACCTTAATGAACAGTAAAGTAAATAAAAAGATGATGCATTGTGCCAGCAAAACAAATCACTAATTAGGGCAGTTGATTGGACATTGCCTCGGATTGACGAGAGCTTATAATAATAAACAAAGGCTCACCAACAAAGCGTTCCACTAAACAAAAACTGGCCAAAACAAAGCAACAAGGGAATGAAGGGAAAAAAAGGAAACAAGACTCAACAGCAAAGGGTAAACCCACAAAGAAGAACCCAGAATGAAAAAGAAAGAAAAAGCTTATTTTATTAATAAGGTATTGTTAGTAATACAATTGCACCAATCATTTGAATACCAAGATGGGGTGATTTTCCAGCACGACTGCTAGTGAATACCTTGTAATTTTCCGGCTAGCCCACTGTCCTCCTGATGAATCACCAGCATTGTAGCTGAATATCCATTTATAGCATAGCAAGATATACGAACCTACGGTAGATGCTCCCCTTGCCCCTGACATTCTGCACACAACTCCGCGTAGCCCTCCGCGTAGCCCTCCGGCAGCCCACCGGCAAGCCAAGCGAGCAGCTGGGTGGCAGGGTGTACGGAGGTGGGACCCCCAGCGGGCCCAAAATCTGAAACAACTAACAAACCCGCGGCCGCACTGAAAACAAAAAATAAAAAATATTCTAAAACACCACCAACAAAAGCACAAACAATCCGAAACAATAAATTGAAAAGTGCCGTGTTTCAAGTTTGCCCTTTTGGTTTCAAAGCTCGCCAAACCTGAAACATATTTTCGGTAAAGATTAGTTTCCAGTTGTTATTTCTTTACAAAAACATTTATAACTAGATTACATCCCCCTGCTTTCATGTTTAGCCCGAGTAGTGTAGTTCTTCTACTTTAGTTCTCTCGTTTCAGATTATTAGTAGCAGGTTGGTTTCACTGTTGAATTTGTAACAAGCATCTTTTGTTACTTTAACGAACTCCCTTGCCATAGCTATTAACTCACTTAGTATAGCATACCTCTAGGTGGGATTGGATATACTTAGCCGCCACAGCTCAAACATCACCAACTCAACTACTTTTGAGTTAGGCTGCTCCTACTTAGTCGTCTCCCGTTAAACAAAAAAAGAGAAAACGACAAAAAAAAACAAAAAAAGCAGTGAGCCTTTGTTCAATAGCCATTTGTTTTGTGTTGTACATTGGATCACAATATATTGTCAATTCCAATTAGTTCAATTGAATAAGTTAACTTATTGGAGTTTGAATTTGAAAAGAACGAAGCCAAAGAAAAAAAAAGCCATTTTATGAATTGCATTCGCCATAATGACAGCTACTACCACCCAATTAGTGGTAAAACATGAACTGAAGTCAGATACAAAGAAGCTAGATCATGACTCAAATGAACAGGTTAAAGAATCGTTACGGCTAATTGAAGATTTAAAATTTTTTTTAGCTACTGCTCCGGCAAATTGGCAAGAAAATCAAGTGATTAGAAGGTATTACTTAAATCACGATGAAGGTTTTGTTAGTTGTGTTTATTGGAATAATTTATATTTTATCACCGGTACCGATATTGTTCGTTGTATCGTTTATAAATTTGAACACTTTGGTAGAAAAATCATTGATCGTAAGAAATTTGAAGAAGGTATCTTTTCAGATTTAAGAAATTTAAAATGCCATCAAGATGCTATTTTAGAATCTCCAAGATCAGAGTTTTTGAATTTTTTATTTAAAAACGCTTGTTTACGGACCCAAAAGAAACAGAAGGTTTTCTTTTGGTTTAATGTTCCTCATGATAAATTAATGGCTGATGCTTTAGAAAGAGATTTTAAAAAGGAAAAAGCTGGTCAAAACCCAACAACTATTTCTCATAGAGAACCAGCTCTTTCCTTTAATTATGACGAAAATAAGTCTCTTTATGATCAATTGGCTCATCATATGGATTTACAAAAAAAATTAAACCAATCAGATGATCAAACTAATTCTTCCACTTTATCAGAACCTGATTCTGACCAAAGATCCCCGGAATATACTTCAACCACTACTTCTGCCGCTGCCGCTGCCGCTAACACTAATACTAATGCTAATTCCAATGATAATAATGATGCATTTGATTTCTTGGACCACGAAACTCCCGCGCAATATAAAAATGGCTCCGATTATGAAGACGATTTCCCTCTAGATTATTTTGATCAGGAAGATTCAAACGATAAAAATAACTTTATAACCTTAGATTCAAATTTTCAAGTTGGTTACATCAACGGGTTTGATGAAAACTATGATAATTTGGTGGATCCTTCAATTTTTACTAACCCTACTTTCCCAACTCCAGTTGCTAGTCAATTGGTCTTTAATGATGAATATTTAATCGAACAAACCCAACCTTTGAAAACTCCTTTACCTCCTCCTAATACTCATCAAACCTCTCTGCATTTAGATTCTCAAAATCAACAACATTTACCAACTACTCAAATTATACCTGCTCCTCCTCCTCCTCCTCCTCAAGCTCATATTATTCATTCTTCAACTCAAGATTTTTTCCCAATCCATGATCCTTACCATCAACCTCCTTCCGCCAAATTCCAGCCCCGTTTTTATAATGATCCCCCTTTAATGATCCAAAATCATCAACAACCTCCACCACAGCACTTATTTCAACCAATGGAACCAATACCCTATGGTTATTCGCATCCAGATCAAGAGTACTGGCCTCAACCAGCAGTTGCTACAACTCCTGCTCCTCCTTCTGCTGGTCCTTCTCAGCAATCTTTTTATCCTGATCAATTCCCTGTCCCACAACCATACATTTACTACAACGATGCTCAACCACAACCAGATATAATCCCTTCATCTGGTTATCATTATATGGATCCAAATTTTATGCCCATACCGAATAACCCTCCAACTTATTTGAAACCTAACGATTTTGCTCCTCCATCTACTAGACAACAGCAAATTAGCGCTAATATGATGAAAAAGAAACGCCAATTACAACAACAATCTCGTTTAAAAACTCAACAAAATCATGTTCGTGGTTTGCCTGAAAAAATTGATTTAGATGAGGTTGTTTCTAATAAAAGTACTACTAAAGTTGTTAATTTTAAAGACATTAACAACAAAGATGCTAATGAAATGCCAACTCCAGAGTCCTCCATTGGTAATCCCGATTCAAATTATAATAGACAAGTAAAATAATTTGTTTACCTACTTAGCTAAAACCTATTTGTTTATGGAAACTTTTGACTTTAGTTCATTTTCTATTCGATATTCATTCTGCCTCTTTCTTACTTTTTCGGTTTTGTTATCTTATTGAAAAGCTGAGGAAACTGGCTTTTTTCTCTTTGCAATGATCTGCTTTTTTTTCTGTTTTGTTTTGTTTTGTTTTTATCAATCGTCATTTATATCACCCACGGCTCTGTCTTATTATCAATTATATTTTAATTCATGTATTTATATTAGTATTATTTTCACCCATTTATAGCTTCAAATTTAATGATTATCGCAATACTTACCTTCTACATGTATGTTAATTATATTATACCATCATTATATAGAATATATAATACACAATCCTCTTATTCTTGACTATAATACTCAACAAGTTTTTGTTGAGGAACTGAAAATTTTTGTAAAATTGCATCCATTGGATTTTTCTCTTCTGAATTCTCTAATCTGTTGCCATGACTAATTTGGCTAACTCTACTTGCTTTTAAAAGTCTTCCATAACTCAGAATTACGAGTCTTCTGACATCCACATCCTTATGTTCAACAAAAGGACGAAGCACGTCATTAATTTGTACTATAATTGCATTGTCAACCAATAAATTAAAGCTATTCATGGCCAACAACTTGGCTAAGCAGTCAACAACGAATAATAAAGAGTATTTCAAATTCTCGTCTTGATAACCCCGAAGAGTGTTAATGGTACACGTCAAAAGACTAGACGTAGAATACATACCACATAATATTTCATCAAATGTTTCACTAATAGCAAGCGCCAACTCGTTAAGGTTATCCTCTAATTGATGACTCAACTTAGTTAAAACTTGCCAAATACTATCGAGGCTCATCGATGACCTGTTGATTAAAAGTTGCTTCAAAATCATCAAGCCACCAAGAATCATTGACTTATGAACATCATGCATTCTGGAATCAAAGAATCTCCACAATGAATCTTCAAGAAGCCTTTGACCATCATTCTCGAAGTAATGAGCAAATTCAGACGACTGATGTTCCTGTAAATAAGCGAGTAGCTCGATTAGATCTTCACGGGAGGTTTCTGGCCTTCTTAAACTTTCACAAAGGTGCTGAAAATGGGTTATAGATTTATCAGATTCGCTGCTTGGTTTACTTTCAGACTTTTCCGCATTCAATTTTGCCATTTGGAAGTTAAACCAGTTTAATTCAGAGAAGTTATAATCCTTGACTTTTTGAGGTGATCCTGAAACAGTATCATCGTGAAAGATTGTAATGGGTTTGTTCTTATTAGACATTTTGCTAAACGGATCCACCTTATCAATAAACGTCTGGATAGAGTCTTTACTGTTCAATTCACTTCTTTGCGAGTCTACCTTATCAATCAAGGATTGTGCTGAATCTTTTGAGTTAATTTGATTCTTCTTCAATTCAGTTATTTTTACTTGAGCAAAATCTTCCACTAATTCATTTGATTCATTTTGGTTAAATTTAGAGAAAAGTTCACCACGGTTTTTACCATCACTGTTATTGAATATGTTATTGGGTATCAGTCTGGGAGTCCCAGTTAATTCATTGGTAGAATTCTGCAGTTCAGAAGATGCAGAGTTCTTGATAGGTGTCGCATCTTTACTTGGAGCTTGATCTTTATTGAAAAAGAACTCGTCATTCTTATCAACAGATTTATTTTCTGCTGAATTGTCATCTTCATTATCACTTTGTATAGTATGATTCACAGGAATTTCATTATCATCGTCATCATCATCGAAATCAATATTATCTTCAACTTCTTTGTC
Organism: Hyphopichia burtonii NRRL Y-1933; assembly: GCF_001661395.1. Classification (NCBI taxonomy): domain Eukaryota; kingdom Fungi; phylum Ascomycota; class Pichiomycetes; order Serinales; family Debaryomycetaceae; genus Hyphopichia; species Hyphopichia burtonii. Next base: position 257,538 of record NW_017963736.1, on the reverse strand, counting down.
AAAATGTGGCTCTGCATCTAAATTGATAGACCTTACTTCATCAATATCCATAGCATTCAAAGTTTTTGCACTCTGTTTTTGAGCAAGTCCATTATTAAAAACAATAGTACTATCGGGGCCCGCTCTTCTAGAAGGAACTAACATTGTGAAATCAGAATTATGCTTCAAAGGTGAAGTATCAGAAATTTTGTTGAAATTAACTTTTGTCAAGTCAAGTAAGCCTCCATAGTTAGTATGCTCGGATTGCTCATAGCTTCTGTTAACCCCTATAATTCGTTCAACTTCATCTTTAGTGATATCATTGACCATTTGAAGTTCTGTTGAGAAGAGAGTTGAATTGATGGAAAAAAGTTGTTTGAAAAGTACTGATAAAGAGGCAAACGAGTCACCCAATTGAAGCAAATTGATCAACTCAAACAAGACGGTAACTAATTTTATGAATTGACCATCATTTATCGGAATTCTATCCAAACACTTATGCAATAGCTCCAAAAGCATATTGGTCATGGTTGCTTTATGTTTAATTATTTGCATAGTGAGTTGACCGTCGTCAATTATATTGGAAATGTTAGCGATATAGGAGAGAATAGTTGCGGAAGATTTGTAAATATCATCAACTTCTAACACTGATATAAGTAATTGAACTGTATCGTCACTGGCGTCAAGCAATAAAGAGCATAAACGAATCAAATCTTCAGGCTCAAAATATTTGGATGATTTTTTAAATAAACTTTCTCCCAATAAAAGATCCTTAAGTGTTTCTGGATGTTCAATGGAAACTTTCCGTAAAAGAGTAGAAGTCTCGTCAGACAACTCCTCGTTGCACATGATAGCATATTTTAACATATTAACACCTTCATGATTGTTTCCTGCCTTATTCGATGATAAAAGTTTCAAGATGAAGTCATTCTTCTTGTCAAATGGTTGTACTTCTAAACTCAAATCTTGGTTCAAATCTACACGGGTATGACCATCTTGTCCTTGCATAGATCTAAGCGATGTAGCACTGTCAGATCTCTTACGAGTTTCGAACCTTATACTATCAACTGGGGAATTTAAAGAAGAAACGGAGCTAGTTCTCTTGGGCGCACCAATTATTTTATTGGGGGCCTTTTTAGATGAATCTGAAAAGATTCTGCTTGAACGGTGGTTTAAATCTTTGTCAAGGTTTTCTACCGACAACCTTGATGTGATTCTCGAAGCGGGTCTAGTAGTAGGTCTGGATGAAGGTCTAGAAAGAGGACCTGATTCAGCTTCTCTTTGTTTAGATTTCATTTCTCGGTTTTTAGCAATAATGCTGTCTTTTATTGAGGGTCTTGTCTTTTTAGGAGGAATTCCATGAGCTGCGGCAGTGTTGGATGACAATCCTTTCGGTTTGGAACGTTCCACACCCTTGATGATATTGAGGTCAAATCCAGATAAGAAACTTTCAGCTTCAGTTTTGAATTTAGTCCAAAAACACCAGTATGTATCCTTAGCAGATTGTCTAACCGTTGGATTATGATCATTTAATAGCTTTCCTAAAATTTTCTTTGAGATATCAATTCCATTATTTCCAGTAGACAAGTTTGGTGTAAGAAAAGCATGACTGTTGTGGTAACGGGTTACATATATTTGCAACCAAAGACCACTAAAAGACCTTGGAGAAATATTTTTTTCATTGGATGCAACCAAAATTTTATTCATCCTATTGTACGAGAAAGATGAATTCAAAAAGATGATACACAATGCCATATTTGCATTTGTTGATGCAATGTTTTTGGTGGCAGAGCAAAGCTTTATTAAAGTAGGCATTAATAAGTCAAGAACAGAATCTGCAGAGGACTTCAAGAAAAGCGCAAGCTCTTTTGCTAGCTGACACCCATGTGATGATAAAGTAGTACGAAGAGAGGTAATTGCTTTACAAATAGCGTCTGACACGTCCCTGAAACCAGTAATCAAATCTTCAGGAAAATTATCGGCAGAATTCCCTCTTAGTAATGATCTCAAAAATATGATACTACGTTCTCTTGCTGCCCAGTTAAACTCAGTTTCCCTGTTCTCAAAGTGATGCATTATTTCCGTGATTCTAGCATACAAATCTTCACCATCAAAACAATCAACACCTTTGATGGATGTATCTAAAGCGTAATTGGGAATTTTTTGAACAAGCTTGGTCAATTCTGCATCTACATCACCAACACTTGATGTTTCTGCTTGCATATTGGAGGATGAGACGCTTTGGGTCAACCTGCTGGGCCTAGAAACCCCATTGTGTGAATTAGTATGGGATATGGTGTTGGAGCGATTCAACCCATTTAAATTTGTCAGGGATGTTGGTCTTGAAGTCTGGCGCAAGGAACCGGAAGACAATCTCGGCTTCACGTTGCTCATCTGGGGATCAGCAGTATGGATTTCCGGAGGGGAGAAAGCAGGAACACTGGATAATGCAGGAGGAGATGTAGTTTTTGAAGCTGAAATACCCATTGACAACGACAGCTTTCTTTTTTGGACGTGGAGTTCTGCTGCAGTTAAGTCAATTTCACTCAAAATGGATTGCTTGATATTCGCTGGGATATGTTGAAGATCAAATTCTCTTTGTAGATCAAACTTATATAATCTATTATGTTTCATATCGTAATAGCTCTTGAATAGCTCTTTCACGGCTAGATAAACATTATTATCAACCGGGAACAGATTTAACACATTAACAAGTGAAGCAACAAACGGATCGAGTTTGAAATGGCGATTGACATCAACTATAATATAGGTGAGCCAATTTATAGATTCGATAACCACCTTAGGGCTGTTATGCGTAAGTCCAATATCCATAATAGCTCTTTCGACTTCTTTCGATGCGGTAAGCCAGTAAGCTTCGAGCGCTTTCTTCGCCGCCGCCTTTATATTGGACTTGAGATCACCTAATCTATTTATGATAATTGGTAATACCAAATAGCTCAGATTTCTAAGCACATCACCACTTCTATCTTGAATGCTAACTCGTTTGACCAAATGAGATAAAACACTGAAGCTATTGGACAGAATCGTGGGATCAGCAATATCAATTGCCACCGACAATGATTCTAAGTACTTGGGAACCTGGGTTATATCGACAAAGTCTCTCTTCACATGAGACTTGAGATTCATTATTAATTGTAGCTTTTCTTCGCTAGTAGTGTTCGAGGACGTCACCACATTGAACAACTCCTCTGAAGGAACTACCTGACTCAGCATCGTCAACAGCTATTCAGTTAAGGGGTATGTCAAAGGTATGTCAAAGGTATAGATATGGTAAAACTAAGTATTATCCAAAGAAACCCTCTGTTCTTCATTAAACATAAACAAGGTTTGAGTAGCGCGTATTTTACAAAAAAAAGTACGTTTTTTTTTTTTTTTTTTTTGATTTGCACGATTCTATTCTAATTATACATATATTTAGTCTTGTAGTAGCTAATGTTATAGTAGCTAAATATCAATATGGTGATTAGTAACCTTGCTTCAGAGAGACCCAAATGGCACCAAGGATGGCAAGCGTTATGAGGACACTTGCTGTTTTGTTTTGGGAAGTAATACGAAGCATAGTAGATTCATCAGTATCAGTGTTCAAAGAGATTTGTGAAGGTTTGAAGTCAGCTTTGTTGGAATCGTTCATTGGCTCGCTAACACGGTCACCATTTTCATTGTGGTTCGCTATATATAAAAGATCATCTTCGACTTCGTCAACGACAACATCTTGGACATTACCGAAAAAGTCAGTGAGCCTAACATCGTGAATGTCCCTTTTGAACAAATCAGTTCTGATACCGGGAGTGGAATGAACGTTTTCATAAGTGTATACATCAAACAACTTGTCCATTGTTTCTTGGGAATTCTTTTTGATTTTTTCAAGAAAGTCAAGGGTGTAGTAGGTGAATCTATCGATGACTGCAACACCAATGTCCAAGTCCGAATGGTGTGAGTAAGAGGACTCATCAACTGCAGATGATCCAACGGCCAATATATTGGGCGAGTAGAATCTCTCGTACATAGAGTTTGCCTGACAAGTATCGATCATAAAGAAAATTTCATTATATCTCTTCTTCTCGTACATTTGTTCAAACGCATCAGCAATATCGTAAGACCCTATTTCTTCTGCATCTTGAAATTTCAAGAACTCATTACCCCCATGGCCTGTTAAGTAGATGAAGATATTCGAGTTTTCATCAGTAAGTAAACGTTTACTTCTTGGATGATTAGCGTCCCATCTATCAGTCAATAAACGAATGAAATTTTCCACGGTAACTTCATAGCCTCTGTAATCCACTTCAATCAGGTCACCGTATAAGTCGATAGCTTGATCCATATTATTGAAAACAGTTCCCGGAAATGCATTTCTAGGATTGCATGCAATATCGTCCGACAACATTAATATAATTTGAGAGTCCGGTATACCGAGTCTCTTAACAGTTCTGTAAAGACTTAGCACATTGGCCATGTGTCTATAATTGAACCAGAACCTCGAAGTCGATACTAATACTGCCCAATTATTGGTATGACGCGAACTAGTGGAGTTGATCACTTGCTCTGCATCTTCAGTAGTTATGTATTGTGGATCAGCCAGAATAAATCCGCAAAATAAAATCGTTATCAAAAGGAAACAGCTTGTGAATTTCATCTTGTGCCCTCTACTGCTTTATATCCTTCTCGAGAACACGATAAACAAGACCCTGGTACTAAAAAGTATCTTCTATTCAATTCCAACAGTTGTTGATATTTGTCAGCCTGTTCGTCTCAGCTTGACATTTTTTTTTTTCTTTCTCTAATTTACTGCGTTGTTGTTAAATAAAATGCGCAAATCTAATAATCTATGTACAGCTATGAATTTGCAGCAAAAGAATGGGCTGCTGAAGACGATATACCTGTCAAGCCGTCTTTGCCCACTAGCTTTTTCACTGTTCTTTGGGTTCTATTATCTGGTCCAAGTAGTCTTTGTAATTCCCATCTGATCCATAAAGATTTCAGGGAGAATTTAAATGCAAAGATCAATTTAGATGCTCTGTCTTTGTCGAACATTTGAATTGAGCTCTTTAGTTTAGTTTCAAGCTCAGGGGTCTTGGTATAATAATGGCCAAGCTTGGTATTCATTTTTCTGGACAAGTAGTCTGCTTGTTTCTTAGTGATGGCAGATTTGTGTTGAAAATTTCTATAAACGGGTAAAATGGTGGATATCAACGATTCTGCTTTAGCACAAACTGTTCGCAAGTTTGAATTTTGTTCTAATTCGGACTCTTGATAGTAATTTGGAATACTATACTTGAAAACTTCTCTCTCTCTGGCAGAATGGAACACATTTAAAGATAATACAAAATGGTAGTCTGTTTCATTAACAGTTTTTCTTCTTAGAAGGAGAAACTTATCGTTGCCACATTGGCAGCCCCAGGAATCGTATTCAAATCTAACCCAGTCGATTGAACTTTCTCTGAGGATCTTGTTGACCAGTTGGTCATTATTGAATTCAGTTACAGATTCAGACTCTAGGGATATAAACCCGTCGAACGTCGTGAACTTTAAGTTTAAATCGGTCCGTAACTGACCCAATCGCTTTGTCTTCAAAAAGGTAGCTTCTTCCTCTAATCTCCGTAGCTTCTCTTTTTTAATAATCTCTTGAAGTTTTAGCTTCTCCTGTTCGATATCATATTCTTCTTTCTCTTTGGATAAGTCTTGGAATGTCTTATCTCTTATTTGATAATCGGTTGGTAATGAGAATAACCTGGGGACAGATTGAACTCCAGTTCCTCTAGTACCTGCGATATCCACAATATGACAGTATTTCTTCCCTTTATGAAGTCTCAATCCTCTCCCTATCATTTGAACCAATAAAGGTCTTGATTTTGTAGGACGAGCTAAGAAAAGCGAGTCAATGTTTGGGATATCAGTTCCTTCGGTAAATACCATGACATTACACAACACTTCGATGATCCCATTCTTGAAATCATTGATTATTGATGCTCTTTCATGCTTAGCCGTATCTCCTGTAACATACTGTGCATTAATACCATGACGTTGTAAAACACCACATAGAGTTTTGCAATGAGCTATATCAACACAGAACATCAATGTCGAATTGAAACCATATTTCTCTTTTAACTTAATATAGGACATCGCAACAAGTAAGTTAACCTTGTCGGTATTTATTGCTTCCGATAAACTAGTAATTTCATAATCGTCTTTCTTAGTTGCAACTTTAGTTAAATCAACATCTATATCAACACATGAAAATTTTGCATCTGCTAATTCTCCATTTTGCACCATGGTGAGAAGTCCCCTATTGAAGACAATCTCATCGAATATGGTTCCTAATGACCTTCCGTCACTTCTTTCTAATGTGGCTGTAAAACCTAGCACATAAATTTCCAGCTCAGGCGAGTCAGCATTAAAGTATTTAAGAATTTTGGACCATGAAGAAGCGGTTGCATGGTGGCATTCATCTAGTATTATCAACTTGAAATCTTTTGGGTTGTACCATTCGAGTCGGGTTTTTCTTACCAACGTCGGTATAGAAGCGACTATAACATCAGAATCTGGACTCGGCTTGGATTTTCGCATATCAATATCAACATTCAAATTCATATTGATATCTTTTATAGTCTTCGCTGCTTGGAAAATTAGTTCTTCCTTATGGGCAAGAACAAGAGTTTTATTTCCTCGACCTGCTGCTGATATCTCCGGTATTAAATGGGAAAATACTATAGTCTTCCCTCCCCCTGTTGCCAACACCACTGCCTGTCGTCTTACACCTCGGGATATGGCTCCTTTCACCTTATCGATTGCATCTAATTGGTAATCTCTTAATGTTATCCCCAGGTTCACTGCAAGTTTCGATAAACTTCGAGATAAAACATTACATGATGTGGATAGACGACGCGTATTATTGACAACTATCATAATAAAATTTGCTAGGCGACACAGGTAAGTCGAATCCCAAGCGCTCCCACCTTTCAAAAACGGCCTTTTCCTAGTTCAGCTTATAGTCTTATGAACAAAAGCTTTTCATAGATCAAAGAAAAGTTAGGAACTTAAAAAAAAAAAAAAAGCGCGTTAGAATGGTCTAACGATTAAAATAATATATTAAGATTTATAGATATCTACCCTACTTCTTTTACTAACGTTATGGTAATAAAGCCCATCCTGGACTTCTTTTACATTGTCTTCTTCATTGCCGTCTAGTTCTGGAGCCTTTATGTTGATGATAGCATAAGTACCTGATTCCTTCGTGGTATCTTTGTTAGGTCGTATGAATTGCCCAGGATTGACCACCACTACACCCTTAATAGCTTTAGCAAAATGTTTCATTTCCGAAGGGGTTATTAAAATATCTGGCAATGTTTCTCCGAGCTCTGCCAAACCCATATAAGGAACTTCCAAACTAGAACCACCTATTGCTGTTTCTGATACTTGCTCGGCCATCGACCCGTTTAAAAGCTGAATGTCTGATTTGGGGTCTAATTTCTTCTTAATGGAACCAGGAAAGTTTGGATAGTATCTTCTTTGTTCAAATATGTAGTTGATGATTCTATCAAATCTATTTGAAGGAACTTTACCTTCAGTTGGTGCTGGTTTATAAACATCTCTCAAATCTTTAAAGATATCCATATTTGAGCCACCAATTAAGACTTCATTGACAGAAAAACTTGAAGGGTTAGGGAAGACTTTAACGTTCTTGGGTAAGCCAAACTTTTTTCTATCAAAGGAATCTTGAGGATATGAAATATGTTTTATGCATGAATCTCTTAATGATGGAACTAAAATAACCTGAATCTTCGGGTGTATTTTTTTTAATATTGGAGTAATAAGTAGTCTAAAAACATCATCCAATGTTTTTGGCTGATATTTTTCATTTGGAATTTCAATATCACCGGAAGTAACACTATTGTTTGAAAGATCAACGAAAGGACCATAGAGTAAAACTACGTGAGGCTTTATGTCACTGTTGATCTTATCAACTAAATCGGAAAGCTTTTGATAATTCAAGGTGTTCTGATTACTATATGGACCTGAAGCTACTAAAATTTTCAAGCTTGCATCAGTTTCAAGGAGATTATGAAATTCTTCTAATTCGTCTTTACTTGTCAAAGGATTACCTAAAGCTGGCAATTCTAATACTTCTTGAACTATGAAAGCTCTCCCGGTTGGATTTCTTCCTTTTAATATCACTATTTGACCTGGAAATAAACCATACTCTTTCAATTGTGATAAGTCTAAGGGGATTCTTTGACCAATACCACCAAGCCTTGATGTTTCCAAAAATAAGGATGTCGCATTCAATGTAGCGTTACTCGATGTATCGTATAAAGGAGTATCAGGAACGATTCGACCACTGCAAACTATATCGAATTGTGAACTTAAACAGGGATTTCCAAATTCAATTTTGTCACTTTTCAGATTTTCCATATAGGTTTGAGCCATTAAATCAATTTGCTCATCTAAAACGTCAGCACTTTCCAAGAGTTTCATCGACATGGTTCTGAATTTAAACTTTTGAGGATCAAAATTAGTTCCTAATTTGAATGGTCTTTCCCCTTCTAAATCTGTAAACCCGGGAGTTTCTTGGATATGAGCGTTCAATGTTTCTATGACCGTATTGGAATCCTGTTGGTTTGTTAACTTGTTTAAAAAGGGGGTATTATCCTCAGTTGGTTTCCGGGGACTGGATGAAGCAAATGTGTTATTGGCGGTCTCGTATTGAACTGGAGACGACTCAATACCATCAACTTTACGTTTTTTAATATTAGGAGTGGAAGGGGCAGCATTTACTGGGCTTGAGGAGAAACCAGTTGATGATTTCATGATTTGTCTTTTCCTGATCATACCCTGTCCATCTTTTTTCATTGATGGAGTCAGTTTCGATGGTACCACGATGCTGGATTGTAGGTACTGTTGGAGCCCATCGAGATTTGAAAGGGAGATATCTAAATCTTCCCCAATTCTATTCACATGTTGTTCCCATTTGATGAAAAGATCTTGAGAATCTAAATTGAAAATTTGTTTCAAAGATACGAGTTTCTTGAGTATATCATCGCTTTGGGTATCAATTTTTCCGAAATACTGTTTAAGCTCCTTCCTTTCATTGGCTTCAACGGTCATCTTCGAAACACTCTGCTAATGAATATCAAAACGCTGTAAGTAAAAGGATAACTCCAACGCGTTTTAACTAGAGTTCGTTTTTTTTTTTTTTTTTGTTTTTTTCTTTCATTTAGTTTTTTCGATACACGCGTTGAGAATTCCACGTTTATTTAGTTATATATCTACAACCAATATGGCTAGCTTGATTTCATAAGAGCCAAGTCAACTTATTTACAAGCAATTATGGGGAGGAAAGGGACTACACCAAGACTACAGGTTATTCAAATTGTTTGACTTTGGATAAAAGTATTAGACATAATTATGGTACAATGTAGAATAACAACTAGCAGTTATTATAATATGAAGAGGGATACCCTTAAGTATAAAGGAATACATTGTTTAATTATATGAACCATTCAGTAATACCAAACCTTCAGGGTGATCAATTTAAGCATCAGCTTTTTCAGGCTTGGATTCAGGGTTTGATTTATCTTCTTTTGGTTCGGTAGCTGGTTGATTTTCAGTTTCTGGTTTCGATTCTGCTTCCGGTTTAGAGTCAGTTTCGGATTCTTTCTTTTCAGTTTCTTTCTTTTCACCATCAGCCTTTTCATTGTTTCTATCATTTTGTTTTCTGCCTCTGTTGTTACCTTTACGGAATTTCTTGTTTCCATTACGGTTTTCATTAAATGAAGCACGTCTTTTAGTAACATCATTAACACCAAATCTTTTACTACTTTCTCTCATTTCTCTAAAAGTTAAAAGAGACATTTTTTTCAAAACGGATTTCTTGTCGACTTCATCATCTTTTTCTTCGACAATACCCTGAGGATAACTGATGGTTAAGTTATTCAAAAAGAATTCTGCGTCTTCAGTTGTTTTGAATTCAACGTCAACAACACCATAGAATTCATTTTTAGCCTTTGATCTGATTCTACGAATTGATGAGATACCTTTTTCTTTTGGTAAGTGTTCAAAAATCTTATTTTTGAAAAATTCTTCAATATCATCTTGAGAAGCTTCTTTATCGAAACCTTCAATGTGGACAGTGTTCTTCTTTCTGTTATTTTTGATTTCGTTAAAATCTTTCAAAGGATCTTTTCTTCTAATTGTATCATTATTTGGAGAAAGAACCAATTTATCTGATTTTTTCAATGCTTCAATTACTCTATCTTCTGGTCTGTATTGTCTCATACGACTGAAAGTCAAAATTGTTTTTAATTCAACCCAACCGTCATTAGCTTGATAAATTTTATACAAAAACTTATCGGTTTGTAAATTACTATCGGAAAAGTAAAATTCAACTTGAGATCTAACTTTTTCTTCAAAGTCTTCTCCAGTATAAGTATTATCAGACATCTTTTAAGCTACCTCGGAAAATATGTTTCAATCAACGATTCTTTCTAATGGAGAGTTGAAATAAATATTCAGTATATACTCAAGCAAGTCTTGTAAATCGTAAATCGTATAACTAATTTTCAATAGCCCTCATCGAGTCCATCTCGACGTAGAAAAAAAAAAAAGTAGGACAAAAATGCTCAAGAGGACGAAAAGCATGGTGTATGGATCTAAATTGATCTTCGGTTTTTTCACTTATTTTTCGAGAATTTTGATATCCGACGAATGGGTGGTAAAGCCTTTCAGCCTAGGACACTGAAAATGCTGTAATAGTGCAAAAAATCGAGCCAAAAAATGTAATATTACAACTTAGCTTTATCCAGTTTACTGGCGACTTATCTTACACAGTGCTGAAAAACTTTGTAAAAATCCGTGATAGTTTAGTGGCTAGAATTACCGTTTGTCGCATGGTAGACCGGGGTTCAATTCCCCGTCGCGGAGCATTTTCTTACCATCCACTGCGCAAATGGTTTAGTGGTAAAATCCAACGTTGCCATCGTTGGGCCCCCGGTTCGATTCCGGGTTTGCGCATATTTTTTGATGTTTTTGTTTACTCGAATACACCCTGAAATGTTGTTATTAAGTTGTCTTGTAGGATAAAGAGGTTTGCAGAAGCCTGTAAAGACCCCAGGATATGAATTCGAAATCACTTTTTCTGCTTGGGGTCGTGTAAAAAAATATCGCGAAAGATCGAGTAAACTTTTTCCTAGCGGAACTTACGATAAGAATGGAGATGAGCTTGTCTAATTTCAACAACGGTGATGAAAAGTTGTGTTAGTCTTAGATTTCCACTCTCTACTCGATTAGTTGACTTAAGAGGTATTTGCCTAGGATCCAGATATTTGCATACCAAGATGGCCACCCCAGAAAGACGGTCTGATTTAGCTGCCAACTATGATAGTATAATAAAACAAGTGAATGAAACTGCTAGTGGGAAACAAGTTAAATTGGTAGCCGTTTCCAAATATAAACCTGTAGAAGACTTGAAGGCTTTGTATGATCATGGTGTTCGTGACTTTGGTGAAAATTACGTCCAAGAGTTGTTAACCAAAGCCGAAACTTTACCAAAAGATATTAGATGGCATTTTATTGGAGGATTGCAAAGTGGGAAATGCAAGGATTTATCAAACAATATTCCAAATTTGTACGCTGTTCATTCTATCGATAGCTTCAAAAAAGTTAAAAAAATGAACTCTACAAGAAAAGCAGCCGAAGGCAACCCGGTCAACGTATTTCTTCAAATCAATACTTCTGGTGAATCTCAAAAATCTGGTTATTCGCTTGGTGATCAGAAAGAACTTCACGAAAGTATTGACTATATTTTAAACAATAAAGAATGCGACAAGCTAAACCTTCTTGGGTTAATGACCATTGGATCATTTGCCGAGTCTGTTGCTGGTGTAGAGAACAAAGATTTCAAGGCCTTGACCGATTTGAAAAAAGAACTTGATGCAAAATATAACATTGATTTAGACTTAAGTATGGGTATGAGTAATGATTTCATCGAAGCAATAAGACAAGGAAGTTCTGTCGTTAGAGTTGGTAGCTCGATTTTTGGTGCTAGACCGGTTAAACCTTGATGCTTTTGGGCTTCTTGTAAATATTACTATTTTACGATTTTATTGATGATTAAATATATAGCATTACATATATTTTGAAACAAAATAAAATAATTTTAAATTCGATACTAAAACAAAAATCATGAAACGCAAAGTAATTCATGTAAAGAAGAAAATTTACCCACTATTCGTTGATTTGAAAGTGTGGTTATATGTAAATCGAAGAAGTATAGACGAACTATCTAATTAATTTTTTATTTGCTGCCACTAGATTTTTTCTTTAATAATTTTTTCAAAGATGATTTCTTCTTGTTTACTTTTCCATCAGTCAAGGCATCATCAACTTTTCCGTTGATGTCACTAGCAGTCTTCTTAGCGTTGGCAACAAAGTTGTCAGCTTGGGACCCAGAGGCATTTGTGCCATTAATTGCAGATTCATCTTGAATTTCATCGCCTTCACTAGATGAGCTTGATGCTGGTGATTCCCCATTAGTAGAGGATTCAGGGACATGATCATTATTATCAATAGTAGCGTATACATTATTCCCTGTACCATCTTTTGATTGGATAAGAGTATCCCCAGATTCTTTATTTGAGTTCAACTTGGATGGATCTCCTAAGGCTCCACCGTATTTTTGTAACTCAGCTTCCTTTTTCTTCAATAACTCTTGTCTTTCTTTGATTAAACGCTCTTTTTCTTCAGCTGAGGTATCACCACCGTTAATCTTATCAGTAACTTGTGCTACTGCTGCAGAGGCGCTAGCAACTGCTGCACCTGCTGCTGCAGATGTAGCTGCAATAGCACTGTTTATTGGGTTACCATCAGTATTGGCGTCGGCTCCAGCAGAAGGTTGTGATCTATTCTTCAATCCAGATGAAGCATCCAAGCCACTTTTTTCGAAAGATGAAGACTTTGCTTGATCAGAGGTTTTCTTTGCTTCGGCCTCACGTTTCTCTTGTACCTTTTCATCTTCTTTTTCTTGTTCTTTGGCAGCACGAGAAAGTTCGGCGGTTTTGACATTCTTTGCTGGGAGAGCAGCGGCAGCAGCTAAAACACTTTTAACACCAAACTTGGACCAGTCACCATCTTGGCCAGGTTCAACATTAGATTGAACTTTCGAGGAGTAAAAATCTCTTCTTAATTTAAGATCATTATCAACAAAATCATTGTCAATCTCAACTTGACTTTTGAATAATTTAGACAATTTGGATCCAGTGAGGTAGAGGATAAAGAACAAATGTTCAGAAGCAAATAAGACCAAAATTAAGAAAACTGATGAGTTAACATTAATACTAGCTTTATCTAATGCTAATTGGCCAATAGTTTTTGGTGGTTTAGTCCCATGACGATAGAAAGCAGTAATAACAGGTGAGATTACAGAACCTAACCAAGTTAATAAAAAGAAAGCATAATTCCAAGGTTGGATAGAGTCGACACGTTGAGGGACAGGTGGCTTATAATATTTACCATTAGTCAACTTGAGGTAATCCAATTTAAATGTAATTACGTTGAAAACGATTGAGATCAAAGGAGCTAAGGACCAAACAGGACCAAACATAATCAAATAACCGTATTGCAAAGCTAAACCTCTAAAATCATCGTGAACATTATATTCAGGTAATTTTATAGCTTTACGAACATTTTGCAACCAAGATTTTTCTTCCTCGTCATCTTGAATTTCATATTCAACTTCTGGTTTGCCGGAAATTAAGGAAGTAACAAATTCAATAATAGGACCCAAAACTAAAGGTAAAACATATTTCATGACAAGTTGAACAACTTGATTTGTGACAATGAAATAAAAAAATTGAACATTCAAACGGCCTTGATTAATTTGAAATTCTTTTTGAGATTTCAAATTAGTTAAATATTTATACACATAACGATTAGAATCGACATGAGAAGCAATGGATGAGTGAATATTCTTCAAATTTGGTTCAATCAAGTGAGCAAAGGGTAAATAAATAAAAGAAGTAATCAAAAGTGGGGCATAACTAGTTAAAAAGTTTAAGACAAAGGTTTTTATCAAAACTGAGTTGGATTTGGTATATTGATTATCATGAGCTTCCCAAGCCAAAATTTGATCAGTAACCAAATTGAAAACAATTGTCAAAATTGGAACAAAAACGGAAATCAAAACAGTTGGTACCAAAGTAAGGAAGATTTTACCGGGACCGTTATAAATTTCTGCTAAAAAGATTTCAATGACAAAACAGGCCAACTGATAAGAAACAAGGACAGCAGTGAAAAATAGAGCAATTGGAATGAAGCTCAATTGCTTTATAAATCTATAACCATCTTTATTACCAGGAGCACGTTTGTAAGTAGATTTTTCTTCAAAATTTTCATTTAAAGTAGCCAATTGAGAGTAATGCTCTTCGACCTCATGACTATTTTGAACACCCCAAAAATTAACCAAATAGTGTTGTTTTCTATTCCAGAAGGTAAGGAAACCAATACCCCAAACTAAGTTAATGAAAGCATAGGTTAAAGAAAAGCTTTGTTTTTGCTTGATGTATGAAACAACACCAATGACAGCCAATGGGAATAACCAAATGATATAGAATTTCAAAAATTCGAAATATAAAGAAATTTGAACACCAAAAGTATCCTTCAAAGTAGCAGTGGTAAAGTCGCTATCCGTCAAGTTGACCTTGACATCTTCAATTATAGATGAGTCTTCCAAGACAGAAGTGATTGGAGATATACTAGTAATGAACTTCCATTCACCTTTACCAGGAGTAATTCCTACCCCTTGAACCGAAGGAGGTGAAATAAGGTATTGGTAGATAATTCTCAACTTATCGGCTTCAGTATCATTCTTAGCAGTGACACCAAATTCGTAATTCTTGATCAAATCTTTTTCAACCAATTCAGAAAGACTAGCAGTAGAAAGTTTTATAAAAAGGAGCAAATTTGATTGCGAATCTCCAGTAGATCTAACTTGAGAAGCGAAACCTTTTTCATATAAAAGAGTTACCAACTTCTCTAAATTGTTTTTAGCTTCAGTAGAAGGAAGACTCAGTTTAGCATCTTGAACTGGAAATTCAACAGATAAAACATAATCCGGGTGTAAAGTTGGAAGAGGAGCAGACATGATAGTTATTATCTAAGCTGATGAAATAAACCTGAAATAAACTTAAGTGGAAGGACAATATGGTCAATTGGAACCTCAATTGACAATTATTCGAATAATTAACTGGTCAATAACGAACCACTTCGGTCAATTCA
Organism: Hyphopichia burtonii NRRL Y-1933; assembly: GCF_001661395.1. NCBI lineage: Eukaryota > Fungi > Ascomycota > Pichiomycetes > Serinales > Debaryomycetaceae > Hyphopichia > Hyphopichia burtonii. Next base: position 242,271 of record NW_017963736.1, on the reverse strand, counting down.
ATCAACCGAAAAGTTACTATTGTTCGGCTTTCCTCGATATAAAGGAGCAGGTCTCAAATATCGAATTGAAGAATTGGAAATCAATTGAGTAACAACAAGTTATCAATTCACTTAAAACACACTTCAACAAGTTTATAAGAAAAGCTTAAAAATAAGTATTTCGAAAAATAGAGATATAAAAAAGTTGATGACGAAGGATGAAAAATATAGCACAGAGCAAAAAGAACAGGTTGAGATTTTTGTGTGGAGCATTTTTTATAAGTTTCTACTAAAAAAAAAAAAAATAATTTAAGTTCGATCGCAGCATGAGCAGCAGAGAAGCGGAAACGGCAATGAATAATGAAATTCACAGCTACAAAGGCAAAGTTAATCGTTAGATTGAGATGATGATGATTAGCTAATTACACTAGTAGCAAGTATGGTAGAGGAAGGTTATAGTAGGGCAAAAAGTGGAAATTGTGAAATGCCATCGTTTCAAAACGAAGTTTTAAACAATAAAAGACTGAAAATTTCAATTTAGTCATTTAAATTTTGTATGACTTCTCAATTGGAAATGGATCCATTGAATATTGCTTCGCGCATGCTGCTTATGCTTTGCTCAGAGTCGGCAAGGAATCACTTGATTTGCTATCGATTGACAGGTCATTGATAGGGGAATTTGTCATTGCTAATTCTGCGTTTCAAGTGAAATTTCCACCAAGAAGATCATTCGCCGTTTAATCACCTGCACCCAGCTCTTTGCCTAAGTCTATACTGAATATTATTTTCGAAAATAAGTTTCTATATACTCCAGGGACTGATTCGAGGCGATGCAGGGGACTTTTTGTCATAAACATAGGCTTATTCAGTGGAGAGGTTTGGTGTACGGGTTCTGGAAATTTTGCATCCACCTAGTCAATAAATTACAAGAATAAGACCATTATAAAAAAGTTTTTGAATAGCTATTATATATATTACACATTTAGTTTTACGTAGAAGAATAGTACGAGCCAAGTAGTTACCAGCCGACATAATCTCTAGTGACTGCACGGTAAACTCTAACTCTACCACTCTTCATATTTCCCAATTTGTAGGCTTCTCTTTTAACAACACCAGTAGAATCAGTTTCTAAAACTCTAAATTTTTCTTTTTTAAGATCGTATTCGGTAATTATAGCCAGATATATGTCATGACCTTCATCCCCGAGAACAATTGATTTACTGCCTCCGATTCCACCAATTCCTTTATGGCTAACAAATTTCCCATTCTTGATACAAATGATATCTCCAGGTCTGATATCATCGATTTTAGATACATTGGTGTTGTTAATGTTTTTGTAAATAGTCACACCATATGATTTATCTCCGATGGGTTCAAGAATATGAGAGGAAGAAGATTCCTCTTTAGCATTCTTTTTCAAAATATTGAAAACTGTAGCAACAATCCCATAATTTATCTTGGTACCAACCAAGGATTCCGAAACTTGAAGTAAATCATTACTAAATTCACGGTGGTATTTATCTAAAAGATCCTTTCTTATGGCAGGTGCTGCTTTAGTACTGAATCCAACGACTTTAATACTTGATCTTGGGTCTTCACTTTCAAATTCTAATTCTAAAACAATCTGTGATAAATCGTGAAATAAGATATAATAGTCACGGTAATTTATGACTTTACCTCCTCTTTTTTTGATTGAATTGGAATCAACTTCATAAATTAATTCGGTTCCGGCTTTACTGGCTAAGGATTCTGGTAATTCTCCCTTATACCACCAATTGGCTTGACCACTTATATTGGCGATTTCAGTTTCAATATCAGTAAAATTAGATTCAGCTAGAGTGTGGTCAGGTCTACCAGTCGAGCCACTTAAGCTTCTTCTATTTGATTTGGACCTTGTTGAATCTAAAGAGTTTCTTTTGTTTGAAATCTCGGTAGAAGACCTTGGGATTGATGAAAACCCTCTTGGCAAGGATGGGGCTGCATCTGGTACTGGTGGTGGAGCTCCCATCGGAACATTTTCTGGAACAGTCTGGGCACGATTAGCAGGGTTGAAATCAAAGCTGCTTTTACCAGACCCGATACCACCAATATCAGCAGGACCTTCCTCCAAAGAGTCGCCATCTTCTGCGATTTCGATACGTCTATCGCCTTCTGGGACCTGTGGAGATGGCTGAGCGGGAGGGACCAATTCAGCCCTTATTCCAGGTGGAGCTGGCGCAGACCCTGGGATTTCGGGAATCTCTTTTGCATCTGGAGCTGGCACTGGTGGGACTGGTGGGACAGGTGGTGCTGAGGGAACAGGTGGAGGAGGTGGTCTTGAATTCACTGGAGGAGGTGGGGGTGGTGCTTCCTTGGAGCTAGATTGGACATTAGTTTTACTAGTGTCTACAGACGGTATTTTCGTTGGTGGAGGTGGTGGGGGGATCTCGTAGTCACTAGTATCATTAGTAGGGACTTTGTTTACCAAATCACTTTGATCTTTTGGCTTCAACGCCGAAGCTTTTCCTCTGTCAGATAAATCTTCATCGGCTTCATAACCAGTAGCCTCAGTATCGATATTGTGCTTAGTATGTAACTGAATATCTTGGTCTGGGGAGTTTCCTTCTCTTATAGTGTCGTCATCTGGTGCACTATCTGATGGGTTAAAATGAGGTACTGGAGGAGGAATTGGTCTGACACGTTCAGGATGAACTTGTGGATCTATATTATCAGCAACTCTATCTGATTCAGTAAATTCGTCCGACTCAGCCATTGATGATGATTCTTGAAAAGGTGAGGGAGCAGTGGGTGGAGCAGCGGGTGGAGCAGCTGGTACTACTGGCGGAACAGGTGGTGCTGATCGTGTAGGGGGGTTTAAGGAATCACTTGCATCATCAAACTCATCTCTGTCGCCCTCATCGCTATCATCGTCTTTCAAATTATCTTTTGCGTTTAAAACAACATCACTAAAGGTTTGAGTAGGGACCCTAGAAGCTTCTGGGCTTTTTTGAGTTGAAGAATCAGTTTTTACTTTTGACTCCTGTTCTAATTCTGGATCATTGTTTTGTTCTGTAGAGGATTTAGGTAAATCGGAAGGGTTGGCAAATGGTAGTATTGGAATAGCACGCGGAGTTTGAGAGTCAATGTTTTTGTCTTGAGCTTTTTCTTCTGAAGTACCTTCTTCGGTTGACTTCTTCTTCTTTTTAGTCTTCTTAGTTGTATCTGCTGGCATTGGAGCACCAAAAGGGGCTTGCATTCCCATCATACCAAACATGTTTCTACCACCCGAGATTTTAGCCATACGCTCAACCAATTTCTTTCTTTTCAATTCTTCGTCGTCTTCTTCCTCTTCGTCGTCGTCTTCTTCTTCTTCTTCTTCTTCTTCTTCTTCGCCATCCTCTTTTTCCTTCTCCTGTTTTATTGATTGATTGTCATGAGTTGCAAGTGGCGCTTCATCTTCAGAGTCAGAGTCCTTGTCGTTGATAGTATCAGGAACATCTACTGTGTCAAGGTGGTGAGAAGCAGGCGTTGATAAAACACCTTCAGAGGCAACTGATCCGCCGGTGGCCGTCTTTCCAAGAGTAGCTTGCTCAGAAAATTCATCTACTGAAGGCTTTTCTGCTTCGGCTTGGACAGCGGCAAGTTTTTCTGCCTCTTTGGCTTGTTTAAGTCTTTCCTTTTCTTCAGCGAGTTTACGTTTTTTCTCTTCTTTTTTCTTAAGAGCTGCTTCTTCTCTTTCTGCTTCTTCCTTTTGACGTTGCTGTAATAATGCGATACGTTCTTTCAAGCTGACCTTTGGTTCCTCTGCCTCTTTGTGTTCTTCTTCTGATGAATCATGTTCTCTAACCACTTCACCTTTAGGTTCTTCCTTATGTATATGACCAATTAAAGCGGAATTATCCCTTGGTTTGACTGGAGGCACATACGAAGATTTACCAGCCCCAACAAATTGTTTCTTCACGCTGTATGGATCAACAACTTTTTGGTTGGGGAAAATACCAGGTAATGGTGGTTTAACTCGGCTCAGCTCTGTTTCTTTGAACGAATTGACTTTACTGACCGGTTTTATCTCAGATGCTGCTGGCTTACTTGATTCTCCTGTCGATATTGGGGATGATTCTGCAACTGGGCCACTTTTCGGAACTGGAGGGACACTAGTCGAAGACTTTGTTTGTTCTTTTACCTCTTCTTCATCAACCTCTTTTGCTTCTTCGCCATCTTCCTTTACTTCTTTATCGTCACCTTTGGGAACTGCTGGCATTGAGCGAGTACTTGGAGGAGGAATAGCTGAAGAGGTAGAGGGTGGCTCGGGTGCAGGTTGAACAAAATTCTTAGGAAACATACCCGACTTGCCATCATAGGTACCTGAGTACCATTCTTCGTCTTCAACCTCAGTCACAGTGATCAATTGGCCTACCGAAAAGGTTAAATCATCTTCGTAATCAGATTTATAGTCAAAAATTGCTTTAACTTTAAATGGTACTGCGGGCTCCGACATTGCCTGAAAACCGTATTACTAGATTGTTTAGATAAGAATTGATAAATTGACCACTTTGAATGTTTATAAGATTGTAATTGGATTAATTCAAAGTAATTGATAATTGATATTATTGTATGATCAACTTCTCCAGCAGATCAATTGGTAAATCAAGGAGGAATAAAGTTGACAAAAAACTGTGACCTGGAGAAAAAAACCATAGGAAAAGGCCACTTGATACCAATTTGTTTGGAGTCGCACCTTTTTATGACGATATCGGCTATATACTTTTACAAGCCCGTACAATTCGTAAAATTTAACTAAAAGTTAATCAAACGATTGATCCTGTTGGTTCTGTTCAACTTCTTTATCAGCAGGAATGTCTTCAGGTAAACAAGGATCCTCGTCCAGTGTTTTCATTACCGACAGTATTGTTGGGTCGTTTAAGCCATCGAAACTATTCAATTACCATCAAGAAGCCAGTGTAACTTCGCTTGATTTCAATGTGTCTGGGCAATACTTAATTTCAGCAGGGATTGATAAATCTATTCAATTGTACGATGTTCATAGAGGAATCCATCATAAGGATATTCAGTCGCAGAAGTATGGTGCTCATTTGGCTCGATTTGCTCACGATGACCTTAATTGTCTTTATGCTTCCACTCCCAGTGCCAGTCTTGAAGTTGACCATTCAATAAGGTACCTTGCCTTGGCTAGTAATACCTATCTACGTTATTTCAAAGGCCACAAAGAGCAGGTTGTGGCCATTGAAATGAATCCAGTGTCCGAAACATTCATATCGTCAAGTCTAGATCGAACAGTTAAAGTTTGGGATTTAAAGTCTGCATCTCCAATTGGGAATTTCGATATTGGACTGCCCTCAGTCGTTGCGTTTGATCCTCAAGGAATAGTATTTGCCGTGGGGAAGTGTCCCCAGCCTCAACTGAAATCCGCTTCGGGTTCAGTATCCATGTATGATATGACCAATTTCGACAAGGGTCCCTTTTTGACTGTTGAAGTCCCCATAATTTCCGGCCAATCTTGGAATAAGTTGGAATTCTCCAATAATGGTAAGCTTCTTCTAATATCAACAGACACTCATGAACATTACCTCCTAGATGCATTCCTGGGCCAATTACTTACAACCCTAATCGTTGATGTTACTCGCTCTAGTAAAGAGTATAATGGTGATTGGATGTCCTTCCAATATCCTTCTACTGGATCTACGTGTTTTACCCCTTGTGGTAAGTTTGTTCTTGCAGGGTCGCCTAAGGGTAAGGTTTGCACATTTGATGTTTCTAGTATAAAAACTACCGAAGGTGGTGTTCATGTAGTTTTGGACTCCGACAATCCCAAAAGAACAGTTCCTTTTAAAATGTTGGATACCGATTCGAGTGGAATTCCAAAGATCTTGTCATTTAATCCAAAACTAATGACCTTTGCTTCGGCCGATAACAAAGTAGCTTTATGGCAAGCCGATAATTTGTAAGAAGATCGTGTAAAATATGCATCTGTATCATAGATAGATAAATGGATAAATTAACTACTTCATTTAAAGTAATTGTAGGATGCGAAAACTGAACTCTTCTTAAGAAAGAAAAAAAAAAATTGTATAATTGATCTTCTGATCCTCTCGTACGCTTTATAGGAAAGACGCTATTAGTTTTTTGAAAGGCACCAGAAATGTCAAAGGTGTTCAAGTGTTTCAATAGTACTAGTACCTTGTCTAATTTTTTTCAAAAGCGACCCACTAATTTACCCAAGAAAATAGAGTATTCGATTCCAATATATAAGTATCCATGTCCTGCCAAAATTTCGAAAAAAGATGCTCTGACGGTAGATGTATATAAGGATAAACCTTTGGGTTGGGAGAGAAGCTTCCATGCAAAGTATGAAAGTTCAAAGCATTTCATTCAAGAGAGATACACAAATAAAGAGCCAAATCATACGAAACCCAATACCCTCCCGAAAACATCAATTGATATAAAAGGAATGGATTTCAATGCATACTCGTATGGCAAATCGAGGATACAAAAGCTTCCATATTTGGCCAGTACGCCATTGTTTCTGATTCGATTTGTTCCATCGTCCCATAATCTTTCTATGATTCGGAAATCAAACGTTGCCTATGCTTTCAACTATACAAAAGGATATCGTTTGAATAGTAAATCTCTTCATGAAGACTTGGTCAAATACAATGGTATTTATAGGAAGAGAGACATTTTCCGAACAGTTTTATATCCGTTTGAACGAGCTTTCACCAGATCCAGGACCAGAGCATTTGCCAAAAGATGTTTGTATCGGGCAATTTGTGATCATGTTGATTCAAAACACGCTTTTAGAGTATCAGGAATCTTCTATTTTGCATTCAAGGAACCTCTAGTTGGAAAATCTAAAAGAACATTTCTAAAGGATCATATAAATATTGCTGTTAAGAAATTGATTCTGGACTCTAAGTTTCAAGCATCGCTTTCACAAATGGTTCAATTTCAAAATAAAGCCTTAACTAAAGCATATATCAGATCAAAATCCAAAAAAAATCTCCTCGTGAACGCCGAATCTACTCTTGGATATTATCCGAGATTACCTTTCCTTTAATATACATAAACTCATTATAAATTTAATTGACTATATATCACACCATTTTGGAAATTGGGTTTCAAATTCGAAAGGAATATCGTCATCGCCGAACAGGTATTTGAATGCATGCAACCATATTAACAGGTCTTTCGGTAAGTTATTGGTGTCGAAGAGTTGTATATCACAAACTTCACACTTTTTTCCATACTTATCTTTTTCAGTCGTCATAGTAGTTCTTTTCAACTCTGAAAATTCTTCAAGGGCGTTTTTGAGCTCTTTATCTTCATGGAAGTTGATTATGCTTGAGATATCAATGCATTCCTTGGTGTTTGCTACGTCTTCATTTACTGGTTGCAATTTTTCGAACCGAGGATAAACCTTGAAGAGTTTTTTGTATAGCTTTAACTCAATCCCATTTTTAACAAAGCTTGGATATGATTTCATTGGATCAGGGTTGAAAATTGAATCGTTAACTATAGCATATCCAAGATTCCTCAAATGAATTCGAATTTGGTGCATTTTTCCGGTTATTGGCTTGCAAATAACTATACTTTCTTGTAGTATTGGATCATACTTGATCCCCTCGAAAATAGTAGTTGAATTTATTGGCATGCTTTGTATATTTTGATTCATATATCTTCCACTCTGATTTATCGAAAAAATAGGACAGTTATACATTTGCACTCCTTGAGGAAACTTTCCTTTTACTCTTGCAACATAAGATTTACTTACTAAGTCCTTTTTCTTTTCAATCATTTCATTGAAAAAGGAAGCCCTTTGTTTATTCAATGCTAGAATTAAAATACCAGAGGTTGCTTTGTCTAGTCTATGACAATGCCAGATTTTATCAAGATTCAAATCATGTTTCAATATTTCAGAAATAGAGTTATACCTATAGCTCCCACTCGCATGGCTTGGGATTCCAGAAGGTTTATTGATCACAATTTGGTTTTCATCTTCAAAAACAATTTGTAAATCGGTCTTCACTTGGGATGGAAAGGTTGTTTTCTTTTCAAAGTTTAATTCGGACCCATCAGGCACACTGGGTTCGTGAATATGCTGCAAATTGTAAATTAGATCATGCCTTACAATCTCCCTGTCTTTGAGTTTTTCCCACCCCTCGATGACCACTGGTCCGCCTTTTCTACCCACGTTTGAATGAATGAATATGTTTTTTTTGAAAATACCTTCCTGTACCAGTTTTGGCAGCTGGCCCAATTCTACCGTAAGAACCTCTAGTAGAGTCCTACCTATCCACCTACTCTTGATTGGAGTTTTAAACTTAAAAAAGTATGGTTTAACCTTCCTTACGCCATTCTCAAAAACATAAATAGGCTGTTGGCACATCTAGTTGGCTTTGGTAAAGTATTTGGATTGTATTGGCCTTTAAAAAAAAAAATACGAAGATGAAAAAAAAAAAAAAAAAAACTCTCCAAAAGCGCTGCTCACTACAGGAAATTGCAAAAATTATGATTATATACATTTTCTATGTAAAGCATAGGTATTAAATGATACAGAAATATTGAAACGAGAATTAATAAACGAATGAAAATCAAGCTGGGCATTATAGTTGGTAATAAATTTGAAAAGTCGTTAATAGAAGAACTGAAGTGTAATCATAGTTTTGAAAATAAGAAACCGAGGAAATAAATATAAGGTATTTTAAAATTATACTTTTAGTTGAAGGAATTATCAAGAGGGAAGGCTATTAGATTCTAGAAAACCATGAATTTCCCAAAAAATTTAAAAACCTATCCCATTTTTCGTTTAGCTTGGTAAGACATTAGCTTTGTTTTGGCCAATGATATTACCTGCTGGATCGTATTCACAAACAATATATTTAGCCCAGCCTTCTGCTGAACAATCTTTGTAAGCACAACCAACTTTGGTGGATCCTTTCCAAACAACTTGGGTGAAATGGTCATAAGTATTTGCCAGGTTGTAATTATAAGATTCACCTTCATCATACCAAGCCTTAACTGCAGAAGAACCGGTTTGATAACCTGCAGCCAAGTTTTCACCATACTCACCATGAGTATGGGTTAAGACTCCTGAGCAGTCATAATTGTCGGCGTTATTTTTGGCGTAATTATAAGTATCGACGTCCCACGATAAGTCACCTGAGCCATGTAAAGCCCTGTATTTATTGTGAGCATCTAAGATATCTTTGGCAAACAGTTCGTCAAGATCATCGCAATCGGAAAATGCGGCGTAGACATCACCACTTGAGGAAGATGAAGATGAAGTTGAAGTCGAAACTGACGTTGTTTCGGTAGGGGATTCGGTGTCAGAAGTGGTAAAAGCTGGGGTTGAGGTGCTGGTTGGAGTGGAGGTGGCAGAGGTGACTGAGGTCGAAGATGAATCACCTCCATGTAAAAGAGACCATAAGAATCCGTGGTATTGAGAGGTGGTAGTGGTTGATCCAGTATTAGATGAGGATGAAGAAGAAGATCTGGAGCCGGTAAACTTGGAAAGCCATTTCTCAATATAACCATTGGAAAGTAATTTATCCAAGCTCCAGCCACTAGTACTTGAACTAGATGAATCAGAGGTAGTAGCAGCTGCATTAGTTGCGGCTTCAGTGGTGGATGCAGCAGCCACTGTTGCCGAAGTAGAAGTAGGATCAATAAAAGTATCGTAAGTACCATCACCATTAGCAGTTGCAGTTGCAGTTTGGTAAACAGTGACATATTCAATAGGAGCCGGAGCAGCTTCAACAACTAGCTGACTAGCTAAAAGCACGAGTAAAGTCCCGGTTGAAAAAGTTGAGCCAGTCTTCATCATGAAGTTTTTATTTAAAAATAGAAAGTTGAAAAACCTCTTGAAGAAGAATACGAAGAAGCGACTTTGAAGCTTTATATAGATTAGAAATTTTCCCTTGTTCAGTCGATGACTTTTCACTTTGTATCCCCTCTCTCCGGCCTCTGCTATTCTAAATGGGAATATTTATCTTTCATCCTTTCATTGAAAACCTTATACGTTGTCAATCAACCTGTTTGATGTCCTTTTCAAGTAATAGTATTGAAGGGTTGCAAAACCTCTTAAGTCAATCTTTTTTTTTTTTTTTTGTACCATTGCCCCAATTGGGTAATAGCACACTGCACACAAAAGCCCTGCTGTTGGCTATTGCTGCAATTGAAAGTTCGTTCAGAACAGAGTCCATGGTAAGTGTATTGATCTGGACGAACGCCCCAATTGTAATTGGCTTTGGGTGTCGTATAATCTAGTTTGCAAAGTCTTGACAATTAGTTTTACCTGTCTAGGGTTTGTTGAGCGACAAGAGCTGTTTTTTTAGCTGGTTCGACGAGTAGAGGGTTTTAGCTGTGGAAGTAATGTCTTCCAGTTCCCCACTATGCCAGTGAGGGCCGCTCCCATAAGGCTTGTTTCTAGACTTACTCTTGAGAAACGTTCTTTTCATTGTTGGTGGCTATCCCAGCAAGAGTGAATCATGTCTCGAGGAAATTACCTAATTAGGTGAGTTAATTGAGAGAAAGAAAAAGGCTGAAAAAACTGCCGTTTTGGTCGCACGGAGTAATTAAGAAATGCCCCCAGACTTTTTAACTAGAAATGGGATAAGAAGCCTATAGATCTACTAATGTCTGGGATTCTACTCCTTCGAAGTGAGGTATTTCATCCCCTCCACGGCTTTAGTTGTTGCCTTCTTGTGATGCTGCCTCTTTTTCTCGTTTTTTGCAAAGGAGTGGTAAAAAATATCGGCTTCTGAGGTGCAAAAAAATTCTTCAGAATTATGAACATATTCGGTAAAAAATTGAAGAATTCTTTGAATGTATAACGGCGCCATAAGATTTACCCCACGATTCAAGTGATAGCTTTTTACGGGTAAACTGATGAGTTATCACCTTGAGGTGGGAGAGAGCAAACAAAAGGTCGGGATTTTGGAAGGTACTCCATTATTGAAAATTGGTTGCAAACAATGGTAAAACGTTATTTCGCTAGTAGCAAGTCCAGACTACGGAAACTCCTATCTACAATGTAGCTGATAAGAAATGCATATTAAAAATAGTTTATACAAAAGGAATTAAGAAAAACCAGAAAGAAGAAAAAAGTGAATATTAATTAAAATTTACCTTCAAAGATTTCTTTTAAGGTTAATGCAATGATTTCTGAAACTCCACCTCCAGTACATCTTACTACCAAGTCAAATTCTTTGCCAACGGAGTCGGTGCTTTTCACGCTCACAAGCACACCATAATTGGATTTCACAGTATACAAAATAGCTGCTCCCATTACTAGAATACCATTTTCAAAAGTGTCAGGGGTGCTATGAACAACTGCAAATCCCAAACGACCCAAAAGCCTGACAATATTAGATGAATTATAACGATGGGTTGTGACTGTATTCACAATGTATTCACCTTGAGCAAGACCCAAAGATTCACCTATTTGTAGCCATCTTCTCTTAAAATCATCTAAGCTTGCCATCGAGGTTGAAGTTAAAGTTTTTAATAAGGAAACGGGAATCTTCAAATTCAATTGATTAAATGATTCACTACATTTAAAGGATAATGATAAGACGGGGCTTTCATTAATCTCCACAATATTTCTGATTTTTATTTCAACATCCATGCTTGTTTTATCGATAACTGTTGATTTGGGAGGTTCAATAATATTAATTAAGTAATTTGGGTCCTCCGTTGTAGTTCTTGCCTTAAATTCTAATACCGATAAACCAGTTATATTAGTATTAGCAGTTTTAGCAGCATTATTAATAAAAGTAAAAGTTATCTTAATAACAGGACCGTTTTTGGTTATTCTATAAGTAATTTTGATCAATTGATTTTCATAAAAAATACCTGCATCATATTGTAGCATACGATGATAACCAGGATACCAATTGGGACTTACTCTAACTGGTTGATTTATCGATTCATCAAAAGGATTAGCATCTTCATCACTGGACAAATCTTCCGGGTTTTCTTCATCAATTGATGCTGCAAGACTAGAAGAGGATGCTCTACGGGGATCATTGATATTATTGAATGAAGTTGTAGGAGGAGCCAAATTTGAAGCAGACGAGTTACGAGAGTTATTGAAAATATTTGAATTGTTAGTAATTTTTGAAACGTTAACATATGATGAGGACCGATTTCTATTACCCACTAGTTTTTGAACACTACCAAGACGATTCATTAAAGGACTTTCTTTCTTTTCAAAAGGAGGTATTGGCTTCAAAATTGATTTGACTAAATTTGTAGAACTGATAGTATTAGAAAGTATCAAAGTGGAACATTTCAAATATTCAAAAGCTCTTGTTTGAATTTCTAGATCCAAAGATTGGTTTTCAACTTCATATAAATCAAGAATATCTGGTATGAAATCTTCATTTGGAAATCTAATTACGAATTTCAAAAACGTTGATAATAGCATTGATCTGGTTATTAAACTAACTTTGAAGTAAGATTCATACAACAATTGAAATTGATTAGTTGTGTAAATATTATCATCTTTCAATAAATTTTCATCATTATCATCTTCCATGACTTCTGATTGAATTAAATACCCATATTCACCTAAAATGAAAGCTGCTACTTTAATGAGATTCTCTGAAATTCCAACATTTTGATTATTTAGATGACCATGGTTCGAAGAAGATTTTTTCAATAAATTAACAATTAATTTACAAGAAGTTTTTTGTAAATTTTCATTATTTACAATAATTTGAACAATTCTTTCCCAAACTTCACTACCGATATAATTAACTGAACTGATTGAGCCAGCAGCGCTATTTGAACCACCTATTGATAATAAAATTAACATTGTAGTTACGTACCAAGTAGAATCCGTAGCGAATTTTTCAGCCAATATAGCAATTTTAACTGCAATTTCTGAACGAATAGATAAATCCGATAAAGGGAAATAATCTAATAGCTTTGAGATTATAATATTATAATTTGAGGAATTACAAATTGTATATAATAAATCCAAAGCTTTTTTACGAACTGAAATATCTTTATCATTCAATAATTGGAAAATTTTTGATAAATAATTTGAAAAATTTGAAGATTTGGTATTTGAAGCAGCTACCGAGGAAGAAGCACGAGCTGTTAGTTTAACTAGCGCATCCAAGGCCAAATATCTGGTATTAGTTTCATTAGATTCCAATAAGGTCATTAAGGCATGAATGGCACCATCAATTGCATCAGGAGAAGCATCAAGAAAAACTGCTAAAGACACCGCTTGAAATAATATTGAAGATTGTGAATTTCTATTTGGTAAACCTTTTATTGGTTGGGAAGCATTTTGAATTGATCTAGCAACAACTTGTCTTAAATTATTTAAAGTAGTTGAATCTAAATCATTAATTAGAATGATTGGTTCTTGATTATCGGTTAATAAGAAGAAATGTTCAATTAATTGAAGTAATTTAACAATTAACCAAGGAGCTGGGATATCATAATAGTAGTAATCACTTGGACATTTGTTATCAATGATTAAATTATATAAAGTATTTGAGATCGAAGGAATGATGGATTTAACATAAGAAACTTTTAAACTAGTTAAAAATTGAATTAAAGGAATTATTGATAATATAGTACCCAAATTTTTATCATCGATTAAACTTAATAAACGAGGAATCCAATTATCATTTGAGATTATAACTTGAGGATATAATTTTAATAAAATTAATAAAGAAATAGCTGCCTTTTTCTTTAATAAAGGTTTTTGAATTGGAGAACAACATAAACTATAAGTTATATCGATGATTTCTAACCACTGACCTGAATTTTCATCAGTTTCATTTATTAAGAATTGTTTTGGTAAAAAGGGAGAATTTGTAATTGAATTTTGAATATTATTATCAGCGAAAACATTAAAATTTGAAGAAATGAATTGAATTGCTAAACAATTAAAATCTTCATTATTTGATTGTAAATCTTTGATTAAATAAGGATGGACCAAGTCCAAAAGATCATCCAAATGAGATTTAATTGAATTATTACTGATATTATTGATATTATTATGATTAATTAAAATTGAAATGGATAAATATCCAAGGTGTTTCTCTGAATAATTATTCGATTGAATCAAATCAAAACTTTCTTTTAGCCCAAAATCAATATCCTCAGTGTAACCCAATAAATATATATAGATCAATTTACAAATATATTTTCTCTTTTGGTACCCATTAAGATTTGAAGTGGAGTTAAATTTAGTCTGGATGTTATTGATTTCTAGGTTGATTCGTTTATTTTCTTCCTGCAAATCCTTCGAATTCCTCAAATCAATAATGAATTGAGTCAATCCTTTCATCTGAGGAGCCATGGTTGTAAGTTATCCTTGATCTTTAAGAAGCCATTGATTTAACCGCTGATATTGTCTACCTGTCAAATAAATTATCTACACGAAAGATCCGTACCCGCGAATCCATAAAAGACCCGATTCCATAAACGTGGATCACACGACCGCAGCCTACGTGTCGCTACCGAGCGCTCACCAATAATTTAATTGGCCAACTTGAAAGACTATTCCGATTTAAGCACTACTAGAAAAAAATCCAACTCAAAAGATTGAAAATATACCTTTTGATAGAGTATTCTTTACAACTTCAATTCAATATATAAAGATGTCTACTGTTGCCAAGGCTGCTGCCACCAAATTGAACTGGGCCCAAGTTATCAAATCCTTAGGATTGACTGGATCCACTGCCTCATCCTTGACTGCTTTCAAGAAGAGAAATGACGAAGCTAAAAAGGAAATACAATCATTAGAAGCACAATCAACTCAAGTTGATTTTGATAAATATAAATCAGTTTTGAAGAATTCTGCTGTTGTTGAAGAAGTCAGATCCAAGGTTCAAGCTTTCAAACCAGTTACTTATGATGTTTCTAAGACTTTGAAAACCATTGATGTTTTTGAAGCTAAAGCCATTGAAAATGCTAAATTAACTGAAAAATCAGTTTTAGAAGAAATTGAACAATTAAATACTACTTTGAAAGATATCGAAGGTGCCAGACCATTTGACCAATTAACTGTTGAAGATGTTGCTAAAGCAAGATCTGATTTAGATGAAAAAGTTAATTACATGATTAAGAACGGTAAATGGGAAGTTCCAGGTTATAAAGAAAAATTCGGTGATTTAACTGTTATGTAAGATTACTTTCATATATTCTCTTTCACACATATTCTTATATAAGATTAAAAATAAATACTTTATTGACTTAGTAATTTCCAATTATTTAAATATAGATATGATTGATTATCATTATTTATATACCCAACATAATCAAGTTTTTTAATAAATTCATTATTTACAAAAGTAACATCATTCAAATTGTTTGGAGTGCCACTTGGTTTCAACTTATAATTATATCCTCTTTCATAATTATTATTCCAATTGGTTATTATGATATTGATCCCATATTTATTTCGTAGTTTATCAATCATGCTAAAGATTTCTTGATAGTGTCTTGACTTGAATTCCCAGTAAAAACTAGATAAATCTTCAATTATAATCAGACGCAAAACCATCCCACTGTCATAGTTCTCCATGATCCCATTCATTTCGTTCATTAAATCCTGGAACGTCAAAAGGGTCCCACAATTAATTGTGATGTTATTTGTAATATCCAATCTTTCATACCAGTTTCTCTTACCGGCTGGACCGTGGAAAATTAGCAAAACGGTATTCCTTAGGAACACCAACCCATCAAACCCTGGAATCACCAACCGACTAGCCTCAATTGGTATGAAGTGGTCCAAACTAGCGTGCTTCATACCCTACTAGTCCCTCCTGGAGTCCTCCTCTAAAACACCTCCGTACATTTACTGGTGGCTTTTGTCGTCCAACCTGCACGTGACTCGTGGGTCACATGACACGTCACGTGAAGGTCACGTGATCTAATCGAACGATTGCTAAGGGTAAAAATGGTGTTTTGTAACCCGATGAAATTGGCAGTTTTACATGGCACTAGTAATTATTTAATATAGAACTTACATGGTAATGCTAATCAGGTTAGTGGGGGCTGTACCTTAATTACCAGATCTGAAATTGATTTTGTTATGATCATGGCTCAGTGGTATAGTTTTGAATTAGCAACACGATATAGCCTTGACAGATCAGATATGGTTAGGATCAAGAGTTAAGAACATTTAGCCTTACTCGAAGTACACGTTAGTATTGTAGGATAAAGGCTCGAAAACCGCTAGTGAGTGAAACTGAAGACGAGGGTTGAGTACAAGTAGATTACAAGTAAGTAGATTGAGTAGATTGAGTACTTCGAGTTGATAGGTCGAATAGGTTGTTCGAGTAAGTCAGGACAAAGCAAATAACAAACAAAGAATACCCTACTAAGTTAAGTTTTTTTTTTTGTTTTGTATGGGATTTTTTTCGCTTCAGCATCACCAAATTTTTTTTTGTTTTTCCTCTCGTTCCATTACTGCTTGCTGTTCTTGCTTCTTTTTATATAACATTAAGTATCCCCACGGTATAGTTGATTGATTATAATTTTGAGTTGATTTATTTATTTTGCATTTTTATTCATTCCTATGTATTATTATTCACTTCGCACGTTGATATGAGTTTTTAAATAGTATCATAATGATGACAATTAATATCAGAACTTATGGACCATCGGTTTCTTCGATCAAAAATCCAATATTAAAGTTTTATAATTTTTTAATATTAAATGTTTATTATAATATAGTAATTCGAATTATTGAAGTAATGAAAACTTCTTTGAATAAAATGGTTAAATTTAGCCATTTTTTCTTAAAAAATTTATTAAACACCAAACAGCCAATTTTTTTCATTCTTGATATAATCATTAATTCATCTTTATTACTTTGTTGGATTTTTTTAATTAAATTTGTTAATGTTGTCCCCAAAGAGTTCAGACCCAAGATTTTCCATCGTCTTTGTTTACGATTAGATGGTTATATTTTTAATAATAATATTGGATGGTTTCTTTCATTGATATCTTTAATAACTGGTTCTTTCATCTTATATAATCGTTATTTTAATTTAGATGATGATGAAACCGATATTGAAAGTGAAGATGAAGAAGAATACGAATATCCTCCTTTTATTCCTCCATCTCCTTTATCAAATAAATTACCCAATCCATTAACCAATCCAATCATCACCACCGATTCTCCAATATCGTCATCCTCCTCATCTTCATTAACTTCTCCGAATATATCCAAGTCCCAATCAAACCTTCATTTACCATATCAATCATTTGAATTATCAAGTTCGTCAACTACATTACAACCAACCAGTCCGATTTCATCCGGATCCAATTCATTGGAAATTGAAAATAACGAAGAAAAAATTCAAGAAAGACCCTCTTCTGCATTATCAAATGAAAAAAATTATTGGAATTTAACTCCTCCAATCTTATTAACAACTTCAATGATTATCCTTCACTATATTTATCAATATAACTTAACCTTTTCAATAACCAGACAAAAATTTATAATATCATGGGTTTTCTATGTGATATTCCATTTCTTAACTCCAATATTGATTGGAATTTGGTTACATTTATTTCACGTTCCAGGTTCCTTAAAATTATTTAGTTTAAGTTGTGGTTTACAAAATGTTATTATCCTTTTAACTCATTTGATTTTCCCAAACGTACCCCCTTTATTCATTAAATTATACGGAGAAAATTTGATTCCAAATTATGATATGACTTATACCGATGGTATAACTAGACAAGATATTAAAGTTCCAACTTATATGTATAAGTCAGTTTATTATGCAGCGCCAAATAAATTTTCTTGCTTCCCACTGTTACATCTGGCAATGGCAGTAATGAGTTTACTCTTTGTTTGTCATTATGCCCGTTGGAATTTACCAAAAATTTTAATGGCAATTCATTTGGTTTTACAATGGTGGTCTTCAATTTACTTAGATCATCATTGGAGAATTGATTTATTAGCAGGTGTCTTTTATTCAATCTTTGTATTTACCCTAATAAAATACTGGAAAAATCATGGTTTACTAGCAATTGATAAAAAATTCAAATTTGCTAGATTTAGACTAGATTTTATTAATGGTAGTACTTTTGGTATGAGATTATTTAAAAATACTAAATTTTCAAAATTTTTTGATCCTGCTTAATTTGCATACGTCTATTTCTATTAATGTCTTCTTCTTATAATATATTTATTTATTAACGCATATTCGTTTTTGTATTTCAAAGTAAGTTTGCGCTCCTAATAACTGGTATACAGTTGCAACATTCAAGCTTGACCCCAATAACTCGTAAACTGGCAGTCCCGTTGCAGCATAAGGCTCCTTGCTGGCTTCGATAACTGACTTTTCTTAGTAGTTTCATCACCTTTTCAGTAATCCGCTCTTCCAATAAGTCATTGCTGTTTCGAATGGTAATTTAGATTGGTGATGCCGTAGCATCATATTTCTCTCGATATCGTTGATGATGCTGGTTAGCTTAATTATAACTCTGGTGCAGCTACCCAATACGGTCTTGTTTTTTTTCGCATTTATTGTTCTCGAGTCTTTTTCGACAATTGTTCCCGAGCAGCCATTGATACTTTTGGTAAGAGATTGATTAGCCTATTGTTAAAGGTTTAAAAACCGTTGCATCCACAACTATTGTAGTAACCTTTGTACCTTAAGTTTGAATAGCTATGCTTGGTGCCGGTTTTTGAATTTCTCCTTGTTTTTGTTTTTTAGAAGAAAAAAAAAAAAACAACTTATATAAGTAGATAATTTCTACAATTTACTAATTATTCAGCTGAACAAAGCATAATAAAATGTTGAGTAAACTAATAATATTTATATTGTTGATAGCTCAAGTCTTTGCCAAAACAATCCTTCTTACTAATGACGATTCTTGGGCGTCAACATATATAAGAGCAGCTTACCGAGACTTGAAAAAAGCCGGATATGATGTTATAATGGTGGCCCCAGTAAGACAACAAACTGGTAATGGAGGTAGTTTCCAAGTTCCTAAATCGAAAACATTGGAAAAAGATGGTGAATTTGGGTACGTTAAAAAAGGAGCTCCATCCTGGGATCATGACGCTGATGATTCAAATATTTATTATTTTGATGGTACTACTTCTGCATGCGTTGCATTTGCACTTAATTATCTTATACCCGAGAAATTTGACAATGTTAAGGTTGATTTAACCATCAGTGGGCCAAATGAAGGTCCAGGGATTCTGAGTGGGTTCTTCACTTATAGTTCAACTACTTCTGGTGCATATTTTTCTGTCTATAATGGTATTCCAGCCATATCATTTGGTGGATCTGATTTAAATAACACTTTTTTCAAAGATGATTTAAATAATGATAAATTATTACCAGCAAATATCTATTCTTCCAAAATAGTGGAATTGGTTGATCTTATATTAGCTAAAGATGCCGCTAAAATCCCCAACACCGTTGGTTTAAACGTTAACTTTCCTCAAGTTTCAACTTTATCGGATAAAAATTGTACTGATCCAACATGGATGAAAACCAGAATCTTAGGTAAAGGTGTTTTGGTACCAAGTATGTCATATAACAAAAAAACCGAATTATACGAGGTTGGATACGATTACTTAGATAATAAACAAAAAGACTGTGAAGATGGTGATTGTAATTTACCTTCAGAATATTCAGTGTTTTTCGCTAAAAACTGTACTTCGACAGTCAGTGTATTCAGCATAGACTACGATGCTAGTCTAAGTCAATCAAACAAAGTACATAGTATAATTGGTGATCTCTTTTAATTTTATAATTATAATCAATAGCAATATTTAATAGACACAATATTAGGAATATCCCGTAATCTTCAGCCTCTGTTTCCAAAAAAACTATAATCAACTACATCATCTCTCTTATGATCCTTGTCCTGTTCGTATAACGCACTGTACGAGGTCGCTGGCTGTTAAAACTTGAATATAGCCCTGTCAAAAGCTGTACTAATTAAACTGTTAAGAAAAATGACTCAATTCCGTCGGAATTTCTTTGATCCTTCATAAGCTGCTCAACGCAACAGTTGCGAGACCTAGATCAATGAACTATGGCTTTCACCGTTGACTCGGTTCGGCAGTGTTCCAGTGGGACAATATATGGCTGAATAGCCTGTTACATGTCAAGCAACGTAGGCCTTGGTCCCTGGTGTTTATTGTGGCACCAAGAGGGCCCCATGGTTAAGGAAAAAGAAAGAAGGAAAAAAATAAGATGAGACAAAAGAGGCATCGCTCAGGTTGAATTCCGGCGGAATTTAGCAATATGGCATTTGTCAAAAGGTTGGCTAATAGTCATTGCATAATATTACGTACATATATATATATATATATATAGGCCCCTGGATTCATATATTCTGTCATCGGATACACTAGCATCATAGAACCTGTCTTAGAAAAATATGAACTCATCAGAGATTCTTCGGATTGACCCTAAAGACCGAGTCAGTTTATCGGTTAGGGATTTAACAGTATCTGTCAAAAACCAACAGAAGAGAAGACAAAACGATAATGAAAAATCAGAAAAAGCAACCAAGATCCTCAATGGTATTTCGTTCGACTTGCAAGCTGGAGAAATGCTTGCAATCGTGGGTGGTTCTGGAAGTGGTAAAACCACCTTATTGAATACTCTTTCCCAAAGATTAAATCAACATAACAAGAAACTTGCATTTGCAGGTTCGATTGATTATATTTCAAATAATGACGATAAGGAAATGAAGCTTAGAAACTCATACATGCAACAAACTGATGTTTTTTTGCCCGGTATAACTGTTTATGAAACATTAAAGTATCAAGCAGATTTAAGACTCCCTCCAACTGCATCAGAGTTTGAGAAGGCCAGTTTGATTGACTCCTTGCTTAATGTATTGGGATTGGATCACCGCCAAGATGATCTTGTGATGTCTTTCACCGGTACGATTAACTTATCAGGTGGTGAGCAAAGAAGACTAAGTCTTGCTATCCAATTACTCAATAAACCATCGTGTCTTTTTTTGGACGAACCAACCACTGGTCTTGATACTTCCACTTCATTAAAGCTAGTTCAAACCTTGAAAACTTTAGCAAGTTTTGACTACGGGATCACTGTTATTTTATCAATTCATCAACCAAGACCTGAAATTGCATTACTTTTCGATAAAATTTGTTTATTAACTAGAGGTGGTAGATTGGTTTACTATGGGGATTTAACGAACTCTTATGATTACTTTAAAGCCGTTTCTAAAACTTCAAATGAAAATACTCCTTCCAATGTAGTTGACTATATCATGAGTTTATCAGTTAAAGATACTTCGACAAAAGAAAAAGAAATAGAATCATCACAAAAAATTGACTATTTAGTTAAAAATTGGAAGGCCTACTCAAATTTACCTTCCCCTGAATTAAACGAAAAGGAAACTTACCATAAATTTGAATCAAATATTAAAAGATTTCAACGGCCCAAAACTGAACGCATTTCCTTTTTCAATGAAACTTGTATTCTTACTAAAAGAACCTTTCTTACTACTCGTCGTGATACTTCTTCCTTAATTGCGTTCAATGGTGGTTCTCTTTTATTAGCCGTAGCCTTTGGATGGATGTTTTATAAACCAACTCCTGATTTGGCGGGTATAAGATCAATCACCTCCTGTCTTTATTCCATGCTTGAAATTGTTGGTTTTAGTCCCATGTTTATTGAAATTGAAAGATTATGGGTCTATGAAGGTACTTTTTTCCTAAGAGAATACCGTGAAAGATTTGTTAGCATTCCTGGTTTTATCATTTCAAGAAGATTGGCAAAATTGTTTTTGGAAGATTTACCAATGTCTCTTATATTTGGGGTAATTACTTACTTTATGTGGGGGTTAAGAATGTCAGAATATGAAGGTGGCCCAACTGATAGTAATTATTTTGGTATTTACATATTGGTTTGTATTCTTACTATCCTTATTTGTATGAGTAGTGCTATGGCTGCTTTTGCTTTGGCACCCAATTATTCAATCACTATGGTTCTTTCTAACATTCTTTATCAAGTGCAAAATAGTGCTTGTGGTTATTTTGTTAATGCAGCTACAATGCCGGTTTATGTTCGTTGGACGAAGTATCTTGCATATTTCTGGTATGCCTTTGGTGCTTTGACTGCAAATCAATACACAAATTGGATGGGTGACTGTCCCTATGATAAAAATAGTGAAGCTTGTGTACAATATTCTGGTAAATTCCAATTAGATACTTTGGGGTTCCCTCAAGGCTGGATTGGTGAGCCAATTGGTATTTTAGTTGCTTGGTTCATTGGATTTAATTTGTTTTCCGCTATTGGATTTAATTTCAAAAGCTATGATGTCGAAGTTGCTAAAACCAAGTCAAATAAAATTGGTGGTGAAGAAGATGAAGACGAAAAATCTGGTGAAGAATCAATTAATGATGAATCTGCCAAATTACCAGACTCGGTCCCAACTAATGATTTTACTCAAAATAACATTAACAATGATGACATCAATATTGATATTCACAATATCCAACTTTCTGTCAAGGTTAAAGCTGATAAATCCTTATTCAATTTTAAAAAGACTGATCGTATCTTATTAGATGATGTATCTGCCGTTTTCAAAGCTAATGAAGTTAATGCTATCATGGGTCCATCAGGATCGGGTAAGACTACCTTATTAAGTTTTTTAGCATCAAGATTAACAAAGGCATCATCATTTGCATCAAGTGGAACTCTTAAATTAAATAACAATCAAATAGTTAAACCACTGAAGTTGTCTAAAATAGCTGGATTCGTCACCCAATCAGACAGCTATTTAATTCCTCATTTAACGGTTAGGGAGACCTTATATTATCAGGCTAAATTAAGACTCCCATTATCCGAGCATGCTACCATCCCAAAATATATTAATAAGGTGATTAGAGATACTGGATTAATTGATTGCGCTGAAACATTAATCGGTAATGAATACGTGAAAGGTATTTCTGGAGGAGAGAAAAGAAGAGTTTCAATTGCAATTCAATTATTAAGTAAGCCAAAGATTTTGTTTCTAGATGAACCAACATCTGGATTAGATTCTACGACTGCATCTTCCATTTTAATGCTATTGGGTGAATTGGCTAAATCAAACAAAACAACCGTCATTTGTACAATCCACCAACCAAGCGAAGAAATTTATTCAAATTTTGGTAACTTATTATTGTTGGCTAGGGGTGGTAGAGTTGCTTATGATGGACCTGCTGATAAAGCAAAATCACATTTTGAAAATATAGGATATGGAGTTCCAAATAACGAGGTTAATATTGCTGATCATATCTTAGATATAGTAACTATTAGTATAGACGAAGAACAGGATGCTAGTGAGCAAAGAATCAATAATATATTAAGCCAATGGAAATCAAAAGAAAAATCAGATCCAATGTTAATACAACAGGAAGATCCAAACACATTTATTGATTTACAAAAATATCATCATGTTAAATTACCTTTCTGGCTTACGTTTTCGACAATTGCTAAAAGATCATCGGTGAATTCAATTAGAGCTTTCGATGTTGTATTTTCAAGAGCTGGTCAAACCATATTCCTTGGTATAATCCAAGCATTATATTTTGCTCCATTAAAAAATTCTAATGAAGGTATCAGTAATAGATTGGGTTTAACTCAAGAAGTTTTGAACTTATATTTTATTGGTTTTATTAATAACATGACACTTTATCCAACTGAAAGAGCTATTCTCTATCATGAATACAAAGACAATATTTATGGGGTGTTGGAATTCAGTGGATCATACCTCATTAATGAGGCCCCAGTTGAAATAGCCACTTGTTTGATTTTTGCAGCCTTTATTGTTTTCGTTGTTGGTTTACCAAGAACTGCAGCCATGTATTTCACCTCATTCGTAAGTTCCTTTGCAGCTATTAATATCGGTGAATCTTTAAGTATGATGATTAATTCAATCTTTAATCATTTGGGACTTGCATCTAACTTGATTTTGAATTGTATTTTGCTTGCTATTTTTATGGGGGGTACTATGTCACTTCAAATGCCACCATTCTTCCAAGGATGGAACTGGCTTAATCCAATGAAATATGCGGTTGGTGTTTGTTCTAAATTAGGATTCGAGGGTCAAAAATTTTCCTGTGGTCATGGTTTAAGTACTTGTACTTTAGATTCAGGTGATGCTGTTTTACGGTATTATAAACTTGACGTTAACTTTGGAGCATACATGGGAGGCTTGATTGCTTGTTTAGTTATTTACCGTGTTATTGCCATTACATCAATCTACATTAGGGTAAAATGGTATCTTTAATTCCTTATATATATTCTTTTATGATTTCTTTAATTAATTTTAATTCCTTACTTTAATAAATCTTTCTATTTTAAGCATATACACTATACTTTTCAGCAATCGATTAATTCAACAACATCTAATGAAACGGGACTGCATTGATAAGCAATTGGTTGATCGTATAAATTATAAAATTCTCCCGAAGAGCACTGATAGAAGAGAGTTGAATTACCCAAGGCCAATTGTCCCTTATTAGTTATGGACCAACCGGCAGCATAAATGGCACCATGCTGAGGCAATGGTCCATCAAATTGAAATTGACGACTTCCAACAATGCAACCAATTCTATTGTTGGAATCTTTCAAGATTCCATCCTCAAGAGACATCTCTAAAGTAGTATTGGTTTTACAAGAAACCGCATATACAGGAGAGACAAATGATTCATTTTCATCTTCATCTTCGTCACACGAGTCTTCTTCCACTTCTCTTTTCGCTTTGATTTCTTCTTGTACTTCCTCGTCCAGGCAGTCGTCTTCGTCATATTCATCGGCGACAACGGTTGTTCTCTGAATTTGTCCATCAGGAATTTGGTAAACGACATCATTGGTTTTTGTAGCTTTAGGAGCTTCTGTTTCCACACTAGTTACAAATGCAGTAGTGAGTGTTCTTGGAATACTTGAGTACGGTGGCTTTTCATAGTCTCCATCATGGTTAATAACATAGGGATTAACAACAATACCAAAGGCAAACGGAACTGAATCATGACTTTCGTCCAAAGCCGGGGTATCTGGCTTTAATTGAGTCCAATCCTCGCCAGATTGCGGAGAGTAAACCGCTTGGACCAAGGTCGATGAAGTTAACAATGCCAATACCAATACTTTTTTAAACATTGCTTTGAAGCTGAAGAGTACATTTGTAAAAAAGGCCAAAAACAAAGACGTTACAATTTATAGGTTGCAAAAAAAAAAGTAACATTTCCACAAACATCAATTTTCGTAAACTTTTACCGTTTTACGTCAACCGGTTCTAAAGAGCTTAACTGAGAGCACGTCAGCCCCGAACTAACACAGAACAGTGCTATATACGAATATATAAGGTGTCTGGGTATTGGCCAATTATATTACATGTAGATAATCATCGCTTTGCAACCGCAACCCGAGAACCCGTACCCCCCAGAATGTCTTCACTACCCCGAAAATGGGTTTTCGCACGCCCGATCAACCGAACATATATAAAAAAAAAGAGTAAACGATGAATAAGCAATGTCAAGGTATTTCTTTATAACCAATAGCTATGTTTACCAGATCATTATTTAACAATACTGCCAGATTTGTATGTATTCAAGACTGAGCATTGAAAGAAGGAATACTAACGTCAAAGCAGGCACAAATAAATACCAGGTTTGTGAAGCCAAATTTCAACAATTTGAACCAATTTAGATTTATTTCAACCGAGATTAGAGATGCTATCGACAGAGCAGTTCAAAGTTCCAAAGTTGTTTTATTCATGAAAGGGACTCCGGAATTCCCACAATGTGGATTTTCAAGAGCCACCATCCAAATGTTGGGACAACAAGGAGTTGATCCCGAAAAATTTGCTGCTTATAACGTTTTGGAAGATCCTGAATTAAGAGATGGAATCAAGGAATATAGCCAATGGCCAACCATCCCCCAATTGTATGTAAATAAAGAGTTTGTAGGAGGATGTGATATTGTCATGTCTATGGCTCAAAGTGGAGAATTAAGTGAGTTATTAGAAGCCAACGATTGCTTGGTTCCTGAAGATGAAGAACCAGAACAAGCTAACATCAAACCTTCTGAAAGAAGCTAATTTTATTTATTATCTTATTCTATTGTATATAATTAATTAACGTTTTAACCTCTGGCAAGCCTAGACTTGTAATTGTTCAAAGGCAGTTGCATTTATCAAAACGGATAAATTAAGCCTTAGAAAAAAAAAAAAAAATAGGTTATCGGAAAAAATAAATCATCGCCTTAAGTACACATGGGATAAAAATAAACAGCAATGATTGTATAAAACCGGTTGAATTTTTACAAAAAAACTCAACTTACAAGTTGAAAGATTATATAGTACGAGTGTCATATAAAACAGAACGAGTATAAAAATATAGAACTAAAAATGCAAAACAAAATCCAAGTATAATGCAGATAAAGAAGAAAAAATAGAAAAACCCAAATGACTGGAACAAACAAAATAGTACATAGTTTTTGCTTCCCGTAGAATTGAAAGAAGTGAAGATAAAAGAACAAGCCAGGTGGTTAAGAAACAACATTATTTGGAGTTTTCAAGAAATGGTTATCCACCAAACCACATTGATTATACTCATTTGGTCGATGATCATTTTCCAAAGAAGTATTTCTTGATTTGTGTTTTGACAGAATGGAAGTTTTCCTTCTAGTTAATAAGTTTGAATCGTTTAAATTAAGGGTGAATTTAAAATCTCCATTCAATCCGCTTATGACTGAACTTGAACGGGTTTGATAATCATCATCCATTGAGTTGATGGAAGAATTTGAAGAAGAAGTGATTGAATGATGAATTTTTTGTCTTAAACTAGTTAATTCATCACTATTTTCATCTTCAATGATTGAATTTGATTGGAAAACGTTTTTGAAATTGACTTTATTTAAAGGCTCATCGGGTTGTTTTTCATTATCGGAATCGGAAAATTCTTGAATATTCTCAATGAATTGAACCGAAGTTGAATTACTCATTGCTGGATTATTGAATACTTTTTTAATTGCTTCTGCTCTAGGAGATGCCAAAACAGTTTTATTCATCATGGAAGGCTGTAAAGTTGAAGAAATGTTAAAGTAAGTATCGTCATTAACCAGAAAATTTTGAGAATGACTAATCCAAGGATGATTATAGATTTCTTCAATGGTAATTCTTGATTCTGGATTAATGTCCAACATTCTCATGATTAAATCTTTTACATCATCACTAATTTCATCCCACCAAGGTTTTAAAAAAACATAATCACCTTTTAGAATCTTTGAACTTAGTTGATGTTGATCATCATCATAAAATGGTGGGAATCCACATAAGATGGTATAAAGGAAACAACCAAGAGACCAAATATCAACGGCTTTTGAATAATGATTATTTTTACTAATTGAATTTTTGAAAACTCGTTTACCATTATTACCATTATTACAAGTGATTACCTCTGGTGCAGTATATCCAGCAGTGCCACAAGGAGTTTTACAATAAAAGTTTGATTTACCATCATCGGTTTTCAATTGTTTGGCCAAACCAAAATCAGCCAATTTAATGATCCCAATGGTACCACCACCGACTCCCGGAACAAACCTACCTTCATCAACCTTCGAATCATCATCCGAGTCTCTCAAGCACGATTCAAACTCTTGATGGGACCGGTCCATAAAGGGAATCTGTTGAAACAACAAATTTTCCGGTTTGATATCGCGATGAACTATATTATTCACATGTAATGAGTTGATTGCATCTAACAACTGAAGAAACACATGACGAGACAAATCTTCACTGAAGTAAGTATATTCAATGATTTTATTGAAGATTTCACCCCCATCACAGTATTCTAATATAAGATAACAATAAGATTCATTATTGAATGAATCCAAAAGCTTCAACAAGTTGATATGGTTCAATTTGGACATGATGTTAATTTCATTCTTGATATTCATCAACTGTTTCGTGGACAAATTGCCCTTGTCAATAATCTTAATGGCAACGGTTTCATTTTTGACAACATTCACCGCCTTGTATACTTTAGAAAAGGCTCCTTCTCCCAATAAATTCATTAATTTATAATCCTTGGGCAAATCTCCGTATTGATTCGGAGTTGACGAGGGACTAATATCAAAATTCACCCCATTCTTATTATCCGTTAACGATTCTTTGGACGAGGACGAATCATCCATTTCATTAACCAGTGGATCTGAAGCGAAAAGTTTCTTAAAATTCTACTCAATGTTAGTTTCTGTTTACGGTATCCCCGTCGAAGCAATTACATACCAGTATTAGTGCCATAGTAACATGTAGATGATGTACAAGTTGATTGATTTAAAGCTAACAGTGTGTTTTTTAGAGAGGAAAAAAAAATTTTATGATTTGTGTAATTATTTATAAGATTATACTTAAGAGGGGTATTCTGTTTATGAAATGCTTACAAAACAAAAAAAAAAAATGTAAAAAAATTACCTGGAAAAGTCGTGTAGAAGATCAGCAGGACCACTGGGTGCACGGGTGTGAGGTGTCTAACTCTACTTTGCGATGATGTCATACTTTCTGGGGTACATACGAATTGCCCACTGCGGTAATGTCTTCTCTCGCTGACATATTTCTACTCCGTCAACTTTAACTACTCCGTTAACTTTTACTGCCCTTAGTTTGTTCAGGGGTTCAGGAGGTTCAGGCATTCGGGTGTTCACACCGTCGGGTGTTCACACAGTCGGGTGTCCACACAGTCAGGTGTTCATGATCAGGTATGATGCTCCGGATTCCAGTAGGTCAGATCCCCTCTTGGTCCAAGATCAATTGTTCAGATCAAGATGAAACAGAGCAACTGGTACCGTACAATAGAGAATACGCTTGCGGGTGGATCCGCACATTACTGCAAACATGCTCTGAGCACAGGGAGACGGCCAATGTCGAGGCTGAATAGATACTCCGGATGATGCCTGCAGTGACTCCGCGATTCATATATATTTAGACAAATTCACAGTACGCTCGTGATCAAGATAAGGCTCCACGATCGCTGGTCTACCCCATTTTTGGTGGAGTTACCCAGAACAACTCCCGACGTCTCTGGTTTCGATGTAAGCCTGTAGGCTGCGACCGGTGATGTCTCCCTGTTGAGGTTGTAGAATGTTTGGAATAAAAAATAAACTAAATCAAAAAGCTTAATAAAAGAAAAGAAAAAAAAAAACAATAAAAATTGAAAGAGGTACGGGTGTATATTTGAGGTACGGGTGTACAGCTGGAGAAATTTCTCTTTTTTCAGCATTTAGCGGCCAGATGAGATGAGCTGATCCACCCTTTCTTCTTTATCCAGCAAACCATGAGGGAACACTCTTCGAATGTTGATTCAGCCTTGTTGGAAAAGTTCTACCAGGTGAAAAGCCCGCAGCAGGTGCTTGAGTTTGTTGCTGCGTCGAATTTACCCAAGATTATCTCCAATTGGAGTTATTTCATCTCCATCAACGACCATTCCCAGTTCTTAAGAATCACCAATAAATTGAGTGAGTTCACCGGGTTGGTTAACTCGGTATTCAATGATAACAATGACGACTTGTCCAATAAACTAGCCATCTTAGAATATAAACAAGCATTCACCGATTGTTATTTGGATATGTTGAACAATCATACAAAAATTTTCATGAAATGTCTCAATAATAGACCAAACTTGATTAATCCTATTCTTTCGTTGTTGACTAACGTTATCGAGTTCCCGAACTATATCATTGTCAACGATGTTCTCAATAACTTTGACTTTAACTCATCCTTCCTAACAAAATTACCAAGTAACTCAAATAAACTGGTTCGAAGTAAATTTATAATATTCTGGTTCAAGTTATGCTCAATTACTAACTCTTTTATAAGAAAAGATTTGCTACTCATATCAAAGTTGATGAATAATATATGGAAGTCGTTAGAAGAAGACTCTGCCGAGTCATTATCAGTAATCATTAGTTTCATAAATGATAAAATTTGTCACGATATAAATTTTAAAAAATCAACAAAGTCAAAAATCTTAAATGAAAATTTCTTACATAAATTTTCCTTGCTTTTGAATAAAATCGATCAACCGGTCTATTCAACTTGTCAAAAAGAGTACCATGATTTATTTAATCTTTTGGTTACGGATTTAACCTATGGGTTGAGGTTCCCAATTAACAATAATGGGATCGACTTATCAATCAATAATAAAAATTTCAAATTGAATAATAAAGTCATTTACACTTTGTTAACTTTCTTGAAACCTTGGGAATCTCATTCTCATTTGAACCTATGTATCGCTATACTATCCTCGAATCTTGAATTGATTGCTCCTTACTCCAACTGGATTGTTGCCAATGGTGGTGGGTACCATGATCCCTCTTTGACTAGTTGGTGGATTGGCCACACTTTATTGTACTCGAGGATCTTATCAATTCCAAATCTTTCCAAAGCTGATCAAATCTCTTTGGCTCCTTTATCAAAATCTTCCCTTATGAAATGTTTGGAGCTGAAAAATTTACTAATTGTTCAACTCTCTTTACAATTGATTTTCTTACAATTAAACCATTTATCTAATGTGGATTCTACCGTTATTGAAATCGTATTGGGTAACTTCCCTAACTTATCATATTTCACTAATTTTCTCAATCATGAAAATAAAATCATCAAATTAACAATCTCAATGATTTTATCAAGCTTTGAAAAATTTAAATCTTCAAATATTTCAATTCCTTTATCAGATTTGAACTTGGAAAATAAATATGATTTGATCTTATTAAATAACTACTTATCAATCCAATCAAAAGATTTTAAATGGTTCAATAAAAGTCAAAGTTCAAATTCATTCTTCACTAATTTGTTAAAATTAGGTAATTCAAAATTATTTTCAAAAATTTTCCTCATCTTATCAAATTTGACTAAAGATACTTTGATTTTCAATTCAAATTTAATCGAATCTCCCTTAATCCCCTTGATTTTACTGGGGATTCCAAATAATGAGGTCGCTAAGTTGATTGATGAAACCATCTCAAGGTCAATCAAATTTCCTTATAAATATCTTGATATTTCTCATCAAAATCATAATGACTTGAGTTTGTTTATCATTGTCTTATTTGAACAATTGAACTATATCGAGAGAACCCCTGAAATTCAGGATTGGCTTGATGATTTATGTGGGAAGTTAGTCCTTATCGGTGAATCAGAAATTGAATTGAAAAAATTAAACCCTTCAACTAAAATTAAGTTGGAAAATATCAATCAACCAATTTCCAAATTTCAATTCGGAAACTTGTTCTATAAATTGAATAATTGTTCAAATGAAAAAGAGATTATGGATAACTTTTTAAAATTAGGTAACTATATTGTCTCCGATAATTCTTTAAATAAATTTGTCAGTTCCGAAAAATTTTGGGGCCATTTTTTCAAATCTGATAACGTTTTGGTTATTCATTTATTAAATGAGTTATTTCAAAATTTGGATGTTTTCAAAAACTCAGAACAAAATGAATTCCAAACTTTTGTTTTTGAAAAATTGAAGAATAATGAAATAATGAAAGTTGATTTCACTTGGTTATTAACAAATCATCAATTGATTGAATTGACCAATTCAAATAATTCAGATCCAAATATTTACCAAGAATTAATTAATAGAAAAATTGACATCAAACCAAATTTCCAATTAATTTTAAAACCAGAATTTGAATCAATTCTCAAATCCTATCAAATTCCTTTATCTCTTATAGAAAATGATTTGAAAACTTTCAAAAACCTTTTACCAAACGTTTCTCCCCAATCCGATTTATTAAATTTAAAAACCAAAGATGAAGATTTATTAATTTTCATTAGTTCTTTTTATAAACCGTTTTTTGATAAGCATTTAGAAATAGTTCCATCAGTTTTGAAATTGCAAAATCCCGAGTTTTCAATCAAAATATTCAATCATAGTTTTGATAAATTTAATATCAATGATTTATCAAAAGTCGTACAAGATTTTGTCAAAGAAAACTTAAAGAAACTGTTCACTCCAGAATTTGTTGAATTGATAGGAAACTTTCAAATTGAAAACATTCCTTTCATAAATGATTGGTTGTATAAGACAATCTTATATATCACTAAAAAGTTTGCTGAATCAACTGAACTTTCATCTAAATTTGATTCTTTCTTAATTAAAACTGACCAAATCAATTTCTCCAAGTTACCAATTCTGATCATTAATTCCCAATTAGAAGTTATCTTGAATTCTAAAGATTGGATTAATAACGAAATTTATTTAAATCATGCTTACTTATTAATCAACTCAAAATCAATTCAATACGAAAAATTATTACAAATATTTATTAACAATGAACATAACTCATTATTTCAATTACCAACAAATGAAACAAGAGAAGTAAGGATAAAATCAGCACTTATCATTGAAAGATTTTTCAATTTAAATCCCCTGAAAAATTCAACTGAGAGCTTTTTAGATAATATTTTGAACTTTTATTTAGGATCAATCAGAAAAGATGATTTGGTATTGAAAAATATTATGAAGACAATCGAAACTAATATCAATAAATCATGGATTCATAAAGTATCAAATTGGGATTTTGCTAATTCTTTAAATGAATCTGATTTGGAGCTAGTTGGTTTTGAAAGATTATTCATCAGAGATAAATCAAGTTTCATTTTGGCTATATCGAAGAATTTCATAATTAATACTATAAATAATATCAATATTTCGGATGCTTTGATTTCTTATAATTATATCGACACAATTTACGATGCAGAGTTTTTATTGTTACTTATTATTAATAATGATGAATTGATTAGTGAAATTAACAATGAAGAAGAAAATGTTACCCAAATAAAAATCGACTTGAAAAAGTTGATTGAATCAAGTTTATTACAATTTATAATAGCTAATTTATCCAATTCCAATAAGGATATCGTCAACATTACAAAAGTACTCCTAAATGGTATGTTGAAATCGATTGAATTACAAGAGTTCAAAGACAAGAACATATTCCAGGTTTATTTATGTAATATATTAAACACATTGAAATCGGAGAAATTTGAACATTATAGTTCATTAATCTGGTATAGTTATGCCTCATTAGTTCCAATTTTATCTAACCCGGGTCATTTCTTGTATGAAAAAGTTTTCAGATACATTTTGTCAAATCCTACAATCAGTGAAATACCACTTTTCAAGTCTATTTCCAACCCCTTTGCTGATGAAGAGGAACTGTCGAGTCATGATTTGTACTACCGTCAAATCAATTGGTTAATAACCGATTTAATCCATGGTACAAAGCAACTTGATGATTTAAACATCATCAGACTGAAAAAGATCATCGAATGGTTAATGAATATCAATAATTCTTTGTATGCCCCATTCAAAACCAAGCAATTGATTTTGAATTATATTTATAACTTACAAAAATTGAATAACGGATCGGATTTATTAATCACAAGATTTGCCATCTTATCAAATTTTGAAATCATCAGACAATCTCTACAGAACGATAACTTGATAGATAAACAGTTGAAGTTGAACATTGATCAGATCTTATTAAGATTTGGTATCACCTTCCAATCAAATAAGAGAATAAAAGATTGGACTGCAAACGATTTACCAAATGTCATTAAAAGAGTTCATACTTAGATAACTCTCAAATTCGCATTTTAAATAGATGAAATCAAATAAAAAAATTAGAACTCCTCTGTAGCCACTTATTCTTTACCCATCATGTCGGTATGTATAATGCCTTATATTGGAAGATGGACTTGGTTTTACTAATTATTGTCTAGCTTGGTAAATTAGCACATTATTCTTTTGACTTAGTTTTGATTTCAATCATACTCGCAGGTATTCATCGTAACACTGGTTTAGTGTTCGATACTTCCCATTTCTCATCTGTCGATTTCCGTAGATGGTTTGGCAATTATTTAGCTTTTGGTGAATCCTGTTATGATAGAACAGTGTCAATCTTGAAATACAGTGGTTATTTCAAGCAAAGAAACTTGGTTTATGATTATGTCTCGAAAGAAGCTGGTAAGTACTTAAAAGAACAAACTGGTAGAGACTTAAATGATTTCTCTAAAGAAAATTAGATTTCTTTTCATATCTTCAAATTGGTAATTCTAGGTGTTTTTTATTTCATTTTTTTACTACAAATAGTATATATATATAAATATGAATATTCAGGTCTTTCATTGAAAGAGTGTCTTCGGATGATGTAGCAAAAAAATAAGGTGTACGGATCGGAATCATTCTATCTTTAGACTCTTCGAATTTTTGATTTTTCATCATCTGCTTCTTGAATCAGGTACTGGGTGAACAGGATGATGTTGCAAGAAGAATTGACTTCTAAATTCAAGAATGCAATTCTTGAAGAGCAGAAGGCTGATATGACGTTAACTGAGACCTATCTCAAGTCATATCCAGCGAGAAAACTTGCTAAACTTGGGTTAGCCATCACTAATTTATTAGTATCTAATATACGTACAGGTTTAGGAGGTAAGAATCTAATTGAATTGATTCCGG
This sequence comes from Hyphopichia burtonii NRRL Y-1933, assembly GCF_001661395.1. Classification (NCBI taxonomy): domain Eukaryota; kingdom Fungi; phylum Ascomycota; class Pichiomycetes; order Serinales; family Debaryomycetaceae; genus Hyphopichia; species Hyphopichia burtonii. Next base: position 207,803 of record NW_017963736.1, on the reverse strand, counting down.
ATAACTCAATCAGTGATGAAATTAGCCAAGGAAGTTTTAAAAATGGTGACATAGTTCGATTAGATCGAATGAATCAGGACAATGATGAAAATTCAATTGAAGGAGTCGTAACTAAAGTCAAGTCTAATTTGATAGTTGTATCGGTTGATGATAGTATAAATGATGAGAAACTAATGAACTATTATAATAATACCGCTAATGACCAAAATCGAATGTGGATAGTTCAATTGACCAATTCAATAACTTATCAACGGATGACTACAACCATGAATAAATTGAATGAGTTGGCCAATAAAAATTCGATAATCCAGTTACTTTTAGGAGAAACAAAATACACTCCTGTTCAAAGTTCTAATAAAGTTAAGTACTTCGATGAAAATTTGAATGATTCTCAAAAGGATGCAATTAATTTTGCCATTAATCAAAGTAATATAACGATTATTCATGGCCCCCCTGGGACAGGGAAAACGTACACCTTAATTGAGATCATCAAGCAACTCACGTTCAATAATAACGAAAAGGTATTGGTTTGTGGGGGTTCTAATATATCTGTCGATACTATACTAGAGAGATTATCACCAAATTTCAATAATGAAGATTCAAAGAAGAAAAAATCAAAAAAGGCCGTTTCCGCCGATAAGTTGATAAGAATTGGACATCCAGCAAGGTTACTTGAATCTAACTTAAAGCATTCATTAGAGATATTATCGAAGACCACCGGGGATGGTAGTTCAATTTTAAGTGATATCGAGAAAGAAATTAATGAAACAATTGGTAAAGCTAAAAAAAGTAAACGATACGCTGAGAGAAGGGAATTGTGGAAAGAGTTGAAACTTTTAAGAAAAGAACTTCGGTCAAGAGAACGTAAAGTGGTTGGAGATTTATTGATGAATGCTCAAGTGATTTTATCTACGTTGCACGGGGCAGGGTCTTACGATTTGAATATAGCCAAACAACAGGGGTTGAAGTTTGATACCATCATCATTGACGAAGTATCACAGTCGTTAGAACCACAATGTTGGATCCCTATAGTGAATCACTGTGATTTTAAAAGATTGATAATTGCTGGTGATAATAAGCAATTATCGCCGGTTTTGAAAACTGATAAGTCCGATTCAATATTAGTGAAGACCTTATTTGATCGGTTGGTTGAAGACCATGAGGGAGCTAAATATAAGAAATTATTAAACATACAATACAGAATGAATCAAGAAATTATGAAATTTTCATCAAAGTTCATGTATCAAGATAAGTTGAAGGCACACGAGTCGGTTGCGGGGATCAAGGTTAGTGACTTGAAAGGCGTTGAATTGAATGACGATACTGAGGTCAGTTGTATATGGTATGATACCCAGGGGGGTGATTTCAATGAAAAATCCGAGGAGATTGATGCTGATCAGTTGGGAGAAATCAGTGGGTCTAAGTATAATGAAATGGAGATTTTGGTTGTTTTACAACATATTGAAGCATTGAAGAAGTCTGGGGTTGGGAATGAGCAAATTGGGGTTATATCACCATATAACGCCCAAGTGAGTAGGTTAAGAAAACAGATTCGAGAGAACGAAGAACACGAAGGAATTGAAATCTCAACTGTTGATGGGTTCCAGGGACGAGAAAAAGAAATAATCATCATGAGTTTAGTTAGAAGTAACGAAACGGGGCAAATTGGTTTTTTAAAAGATGAAAGAAGATTAAATGTGGCGATCACTAGACCCAAAAGACAATTATGTATAGTAGGAGATCTAGAAATCTTGAGCAAGAGTGAGTCCAAGTATTTGAAGGAGTTGAGTTTATTTGTCGAAGACAATTTCGAAGTAAGATACCCTGATCTAGGTGATTACTGAAAAATTTAATTGAATGCATATTTGCAACCAAAGCCACCCTACATATATCGGCCAATCTAGAATAACATGCTTCTAGAATGGCTTGTACATAAGCAGCTATATATTATTTAAGTATCAGTCATATAACCCATCAGTCATATAACCCATCAGTCATATAGCCCATCTGCTATATAGCTATATAGCAGATCATTTATATGACTGATCGGTGTACATACAGCGCATAAGTTAATCAATATTTTGCAGTCAAGTATTTCTAGAATGATAAATTATCCTTGAACATGTGCCTGAATGCAACTAGCAATGGTTGTCAGCACAAACTTAACCCATGGGGTAGTCCTTCAGCCTTGACGAGTACATTAGCCGACTATCAGCCTTCGTCTAAGCTCATACGTAAAAGGAGCCAACGGTCCAACGCTACTAGCACCAGACACGGTCGTGTGGGTGACACCCCCCGTCCCCCAGACACTTTGGAAAGGTGGGCACGGGTTTCTCTTGCCCAAACCAATACCCAGCAGCCAGACGTAGGGGTATTCCAGCAAGCGAATATTATGGACTCGGGCCACGCTGGAGGGATGCTGGAACTTCGTTGCAAAATTACTCGAATCGGCAAAATCGAGGCTTCCGAAGGAGTAAAAGCAGTGGTTAGTAAACCGTTTTTTCTGCTCGAGGCACACAACACCCACTGAGCCCATCTCGAAATTTCCTCCTGGGCCCAATAGAAGCTGTCTGTTAATACGATGTTCAAACAGTATTACTCGAGACTCAAGCAGGCCGCCACTGGGATTGTTTGGCCAAACAGAGGGCATCGTTTCCCCTACAATGTAAGCTTAAAGGTAAGTTGATGATGTAAGAAGCATTGAAAAGATCGCGTTTCTATTTGTTTTTGTTTGTTCTTCATTTTGCAATCTTTTCAAAATCTGCGAAAAAAAAATGAGTTTTAGTTAACAATTCCAGTAGGTAAACAAAGCCAACACGCTTTCTTGCTATTAGCACCATACGCTATGTATTGTCAATGAATGCTGATGGGTTCATACTCATGACTACCAACTCTAATTTGGCACTTTCGGTGACTGGGCTTCTAGCAGACCAAACATCATGTATAACTAGTGTTAAATTTCCAAAATCTAGACAGGAGAAAAAAAAACCTCCTACTTCTTCTTCTTTTCTAGAACTCCTTTTTTTTTTTTTCTTTTCTTTTCAACATCGACAAATACAACTCCAGAATCCCAACTACTGTGTCACTCTTTTATCCTGTAGTTTTTTCTTTTTGTCCCTTACGTTCTTTTAATCCGTCTTACGTTGAAATTATTTTTCGTTTTTGAAAAGTTTGTGTTTCGCTGCATATTCTGCGACATCTTTTTTAAAACATTCTAGTTCCAATAAGTGTCCCTTTTTCGATCGTTTCATTAGATTGATATAAATATTGATTTATTTCCTTCGGTTAAAGATCATCTTGATTGTTTGTTCATTAGTCCTTCCTTAGATTTCCTACTTTGTCATTCCTTATTATTAATAATGAAATTTTTATCAGTAGCTGCTGCTTTATCAATCATTTCTGCTGTTCAAGCAGGTACCGTTTTGGTTACTCAAACTGATGTTGTCACTGTTGATGCTCAAGGTAATCCAGTTTACCAATCTTCAAGTGCTGCTCCAAGTTCAAGTGCTTATAGCTCTAGTGCTCCATCTTCCAGTGTTGAAGCTCAAACTTCTTCTTCTGTTGAGGCCCAAACTTCTTCTTACGTTGAACCTTCTTCTTCTTCTGCTCCAGCAGAAACTAGTTCTGTTAACAACAAACAAGGACAAGCTAAATTAGGTATGTTCAACCAAGAATCTTCTGCTCCAGCTTCTTCTACTACTCAAGCTGCAGTTTCTTCAAGTGTCGAAGCCACTTCCGTTACTGCTGCCGCTTCTTCTTCTTCCACTAAAGGTGGGTTGAACTGGAACCCTTTTGCTCCATCTACTTTGATTAGTAAAACTGTTTCTTCTTCTTCTGCTTCTTCCACTTCCACCTCCTCTACCGGTGGTGGTGATGATGATGACTTCAAAAATAACATCTTGGATGCTCATAACAAAAAGAGATCTCAACATGGTGTTCTGAAATTATCTTGGGATGAAGATGCTTACCAATACGCTAAAGATTATGCCAATAAATATGACTGCTCTGGTGATTTACAACACTCTGGTGGTTCCTTTGGTGAAAACTTGGCTGTTGGTTATAAAGATGGTTCCTCCGCTGTTGATGCTTGGTATGATGAAGGTAAAAACTATGATTACTCTTCTGCTTCAAGCTTTGATCATTTCACTCAAGTTATTTGGAAATCAACTACTAAAGTTGGTTGTGCCTACAAAGATTGCTCCTCTGAAAACTGGGGTAAATACATTGTCTGCTCTTATGATCCTGCCGGTAATATCGTTGGTAAAGGTAAAGCTAACTTGATTCAATAAGCTTGAATCCTTAGCTTTATTTTTTTCATTTCTTTTACGTTAACGGTATTATTTTTTTTGGTTTTCTTTCAATGTATATTTTTTTACTTCCCCTTTTTTCTTTTCAATCGATTTTTCTTTTTATTCTTTATGTATTTTGTTTTATTGACGACTAGCGTCTGTCACAATTTGTTTTAAAAGTTTTTTCTTATATTTCGAGAATCCTTTGACTTCTGGTTAAAAGTAATGATTCTGCAGAAATGCCCTCCTTTTTTTTCTCTCTCTTCTTCCCTTCATTTCTATTGCTCTGAATATATATCTGATTATACTAGTCTTCAAATAAAATATTCACTGCAAGGATTCTTATCAAAACTCATTTTGCTGATGTAGTTCTGTTTTTGCAAAGCCTTTTTTGCAATCTTTTTTTGCGTTTTGTCTTGTTCTGCGTACAGGAGTCTGTATATGAATCGATGGCCAGTCAAAATTTCATCTATTCCTTGCATTAACACCATCTAATTTGCCGTTTCTAATCAAACGGTTTCTCGTAAGAAGGCCCGCCTCCTTCAATGCTGCGTTATTGTGAACTACCTGTAGTTCTGCTGATCTCTGTATTTGCTTGCAGTCTTGTAAGTTCTAGAATAAGCTTAGCTATACAGGAACAGCATTCAAGGTTATATCTTCTAACTAGCCATAGAAAGATCTTGCTAACGCTTCCTCGTATCGAGCTTACAGGGACAGTTGGGTCCAGTGTACGGACACAATCGAGTGTAATCGGTTGTGCTGCAGGAATTGTACTAGTTTGGTGAAAATCTGGCTAAAAATGAGCAAAATTACAATATTTCACAGCCATTAATTCTATGTTACATTTCTCTATACAAGGTTAAAAATGGCTATGCAGCTTAAGCTCTAGCAAAACAACTACCCAGTTTCATCAATTCCGTTTGATCGCCATAAAGTCCAAAATATTCAATATGCGGGAAATATGGTAATGATGCTAATTCTTTAATATCGTTATGGTTCAATTTCAAAATCCGTATATTAGTTGGGATCTCATTGAATCTGATATCAGTTAACTCGTTATACTCGAGAGACAAGACCTCAAGACTAGTTGGATAATTAATATCAACCAGGTTTAAATGGTTTCTCTCAAGAAATAACATTTTTAACTCATTGAGTCGAGACAAGTCAAGCCGAAGACTCGTAGATCGATTGAAACAGTTACTCAATGTCAAAACCCGAAGACTCTTGGGAAGATTATCTACAAAGACTTGAGAAATAATATCAGTTTCGATATCATTTAAAATCAATTCCCTTAAGCTTTTAGGTAATGAAATGTTTCTAGTGAAAAACAAATTGTCACTCAAATTAAGAGACTCGACCATTTCCAAACCTAGGTAAGTCTCAAACTTAGTTAGTTTATTACCGCTTAAATCGAGTTTGGTTAATTCACCACCTCCAAACTTAACATTGAATATCTCACTAATTTCATTTTTGGACAAGTTTAACTCTTTGATCGTGGGAGGAAATTCCAAGTTAGATAAACTTATTAAACCGGTACTTATCATAGATAACTTGGTTAAGCTCTTGGTAAAGATGTTATTCAAGTCACTATAATCAATTTCATTATTATCCAACATCAACACACTCAATGAAGATGGCAATTGACCCAATTCATCCAAATCATCAATTCGATTATTCGATAAGTCCAATACGGTTAACTGATGGCAATTCATGAAAAAGTCATCTCTAAAGCCTCCAAATTTGTTGTCCCTCAAATGTAACTCAAGAAGTTTCGGCGGTAATTCGATATCGTCAAGATTACTAAAGTTATTTTGTGATAATCCTAAAATTTCGATATTTGGAGGAATTTGATCTTGCTCGATTTCTTCTAACAAATTATAAGTGATTTTGAACATTTTTAAAGAGGGAGGGAATTTTATTCCTGCAATTGAAGAAATTGCGTTAATTGAAGCATCAATAGATCTCAAATTCTTAGCAGAAGCATAATCTGGGCCATCGATTGAATGTAAACTGTTGGCACCGAGCCACAACTCCTCTAAAGATCCAGGGATCTTTAATCGTTTCAAGTTGGTAATATTATTTGCTGTCAAATCAAGAATTTTCAAGCCTTGTGGTAAATTTTTCAAATGAGATTCAACACTTATATCAGTAATCCCGTTATTGGGTAAACGAACTTCTATCAAATTCTCAAAAGAAGATGGTTGAAGTAAGTGAAGATTATTTATAGTGGTTTTCAAGGTAAACTTGTTCTGAATTGAAAATTTGGTTATTTTTCTTCCTAAACTTTCAACTTGCCTTACAACCTTGTTACTCTCGGAGATCATCTTATCCCTTGGGGTTGAATCATAGCGCAAAAAAATAACAATCTTAGGTATGATATCTTTATGATATTTATCAAACGATAGAATTTCAAGAATCTTGTTTAAACTCAAAATTTGAGTATAGTTGTCATCGAAACTAAACACTATTCCAATCTCTCCCGGTATTACCTGATCCTGGTGCATAATGTTATAATTAAATAGATTCTTTAATATATAATATCCGTCAACTAAACCATGGATAACAAATAAGTCTTTGATGACCTTTTGGGGATAGAAAATCTTGCTGAAACTTTTCGATAAATCCTCGAATATTAATCCTTTGATCACTATCTTAGATGAAAACACCCTTTTAAATGCAGCATATTGAACAGGATCAAGTTGATCCCGGCCCCATTTGTATGGCCCCAAAAATTTATCGTAGACAATATTTGGCTCGACAAATTGTAGTATTAGACTTATCACTTCATACGGCAACTGCATCCTTACTTCTCTTCGATACCTCTACTTCGACAACTATCATTCAATTATCCAATTCGTGCTAACAGTACGACTGATATATCTGTCCCGGGAGAAAAACTAAATCCTAGCTGTAAATATTGCTTATTAATCTGGTTCCAACTTTGTATTCAGCCGCTTGATGGGAGCCCCTATCCCCTCTTATAATATAAGTATAGATCACTATCCAAATCAAGTCACAGTTGGCTTGATTAAATGTCTATTAGAGATGAATAAACAAAAATTATAATTGATGCATAGATAAAGATTCATAAGAGACCCATACATCCATGTTAGATGATTATCAACGAATTACTCCATCATTCAACAAAAAAAAAAAAAAAAGAAAAAAAAAAAAAAAAGGAAAGAAAGATGAAGCTCTTTTTCGTTAATTTACACATGCTTAAAGTCATTAAAATACCCATAGACCCAGTTTTCCCATAGTGCTTCAATGTCAGATAATTCAGATCCTCTCGTAAAGCGAGAACATGCGTCTGCAAGTTCAATGTTGAATATGAACTCATCATCACAAACAGAAATGAAAAGCACAACAGGCTCAGGAAATTCGATAGAGCATAAAGATATAAGCAAGGACGGAAAAAGAGACGTGAAAAATGCGTCTGAAGCCACTTTCAACCAGGCTAAACAAAAAAGGACGTCATTAGCTTGTCAAAGATGCAGAAATCGTCATATTCGTTGTCCAGGGGGAAACCCTTGTAAGAAATGTGTTGTGGCTAAGACTCAGTGTGAGTATGTCGAAAGTGACAAAAAAATCGTTGTCTCTATGAAGTATTTATCAAAGCTTCATGACGATATAGCTCGATTGAAAAAGGATAATGCTATGTTAAGAACTGATTTGAAGACGGAAACCGATAAGAGAATCAGCATGAGCAAATCAAATTCAATGGCAGAGCAACAGCAGCAGAATAACCAGAAAGCCCGCTCGTCATTTGCCCAAGATCATCAAATGTCGGATAGTAATGAAAATAATTATACCTCTCCCTACACACCTTCCAACTACTCATCGCATAATGCAACGCCCCAAAACGATCATAACAGTAATGAAGTGATTCACCCTTCCTTAGACAAGCATGGCAGGTTAATACAATCAAGAACGGGCGAGAAAGTCTACGTAGGATCATCTTCAATGACTCTATTTGGTTTAGAAATTCAAAATATGGTACCTTCATTCGTATCATCATCAATTTTCCCTAATACTAATCCAAATTCACCTAATTCTCCGAATTCACAAGTGGCCGGAGCAAGTCCAAAATCGCAAACAACAGAAATGAGTGCTGGGACTGCTACTTCTCAACCTAGTAAGAGAGAAACGGAAATTCTCGAGAAAGAGGGTAATGCCTATAAGATCACTTTAGCCAAGACCAATACAAGACCAGGGTTATCAATAAACTTCACTTTACCTTCATATTCCTATGCCATGCTTTTGGTTGATACTTTTATTAATTACAATGATGGTTGTTTTTATTTTTTCAATGAAGGTTTAGTTAAAAAATTCTTAATGAATCTATATAGTGGGAAAGGTAGTGATAATATCAGAATATTGAAACGTAACGTCTCGTTAAATAAGGGCCCTGCTATGGACGAAAACACAATAAAAAAAGATACTGATGATGATACAATCCTCGAAACAATCTGGTTCTGTAAAATTTTGTTAATTTTTGCAATTGGTGAGATGTATTTAGGAACAGAATCAGATACCCACATAAAAAGGTCCAAAAACCTAGATAAAGTGAATAGAGAGGCTAGAAAGAAGAATAAAGATAAATTCAATACAACCAGTAACAGACCAAGCTCATCTTATAGAAGAAATACTTTACCTGGTTCCGGATTTTTCTATCAAGCATCAGAGTTGTTTACCGGTTTATTTGCATCTGGTGCTATTGATAATATTACAAAAGATGGAGGTATAGAGGTAATGTTATTATATGCTTTCTATCTACAAGTTGCTGACTGTACTATTGCTTCTTACTTTTACTTTGGTTTGGCTTTAAGGTCAACCTTAATTTTGGGATGGCATGTTGATGCAGATAAAGAAAACTTAGATAGGTTCGAACTAGAACATCGAAGACGAATTTGGTGGACAGTTTATATGTACGAAAGAATGCTCTCTTCAAAAGCAGGTTTACCTCTCAGTTTTGCTGATGATAGTGTTTCGACGGAATTACCTTTCGACTTTAGCATAAACCTTGATGATTTCCCAAGAGACGAAAGTGATGTTAGAGGGTTCTATATTTTTCCTTCTGCTGAATACATCAATAATTGTGTTACTATTACTCAAATTAATGCACTTATTTTATCTTCTTTATACACCAAACAACCATCTGCCAATATTTTACCAGTTGTGTCTGATTTAGTTCAAAAATTGATTAATTGGAAAAACGCATTACCCGATTTCTTAAGAGTTGACTTTTCGAGTGAAAACTTTCACATATCAAGATTAATTGTGAATTTGATGACAGAATATTTTCAAGGTATGAATCTTGCTGTTCGTCCGTTATTGTTCCATTTTGCAACAAAAAAACTAAAAGAACTCCAGATACAACAAAATTCTAACAAATATGTTGATTTAACAAAGTACTCTAAAAATGTTTTAACTTTATTAAATGCATCATTCCAAGCTTCCATTAATACAATTAAATCCATTTGGGCTCTTCTACCTGCTAATATGGTTGCATTGTTTGGATGGATGGATCGCGAGTATCTCTTTACATCTGCGTCTACTTTAATTTTATTCAATGCATCTTTTGGTGTTCATGACGCAACCAAAGAGCATTTGGATCATGCATTGACGATATTTACCAAGATGAAAAAGTTGGGTAATTACCCAGCTGCATTGAGAAGAGCCCAGTTACTCAAGTTGATACGAGTTTTGGATTTCAATGGGGTTATGAATTCCTTACTAGTCAAACATGATGGGGAACCAAAGGAAACAAACGACGTAGGTGAACCTTTAAATGATTATCAAAGTTTTAATGAATCATTCATAGATCCCCGTCCTGGCCTTGTCGATATGGCTAGCCTTGGAGGTATTGGAGGCGGATTGAACATTAATGGAGCTGGTAGTGGCAACTCAAGCGGTGCAGGCTCATTTATTTCAGAAAGCATACGCCATCCGAATGTGAAAATGCATACCGCTGGTGATGATGAAATGACGGTCCCTGGTGAATTAGACTTTCTAAACTTTCCTGCAGCTTTGGGAGGTGAAACTAATGGTCACATGGCGAACAATCCAGTACCAAATACAGCAAATTTAACAAGTGAGTCGTTCAACTTTAATATAAATGTTCCGAACTCTATTCAACCAACTAATGGCGATGTTTACATGAATTCAGATTTGGCTGGTATTGAAGGTATGACATATATTGATGAAGAACAGAAGTTATGGAACGAAATTACCAATGATGCAGTCTGGTTGCATGTCCCTGGCGGTAATCCGAATGATCCAGTAGCCACCGCTCGTCATACCAAGTCTGCTCTGACACTCAATCAACGCCCAGTTAGTACACAACAACAAATGAATACAAATGCTCTTTCAAGTGGTAATTTAATGAATCATGCTAATTTTAATTTTCCGAATACTGGTAATATTTTAGGAGCTGATGGAGGTAGCTCAAACAACTCTTTCCCCAATAATGGTGGCTATTCAGATATCATTAATCTGGAGTTTCAAGATTTAATGAATTAATCTGAATACCACTGATGAATGCATTAGTTTCGTTTTTGAAACAAAAATTACGATTATATATTCAGTATCAACTTTTTCTTATCTCCACTCAGAGAGTCACTTACGTTGTACAATATAGTGAAATGATCTTATAGACATAATTTTATACCTATTGAACTAAATCTTTAAAATGTATATTACAGTAGACTAATCTATTATATTTGAGTGAACACCAATTGAAAGGGAAAAATTAAAGTACAAGTGAAAATTCATCATCAAAAAATAAAAATCAAACAGGACGAAAAGCAGAATAGGCTTCAGAAAAAATCCATCATGTTTGCGTTGCTGGAGTTACCAAAGCCTGAATTGAGTCTATTCATATCGGAAGAGCCGTTATCGTTCATCTGTTGAAATATTTGTTGTGGAGATATTGATGATTGATTTTGTAAAGCTGCCAGATTTGGAGGTTTATTAAAGGTCAGATCCATAACTGGATTATTTTGAAAATTGACAGGGTTTTGTGAATTGAAGGTTCCAGCCACTGGAAATTGAGATGGTTGAGCATTTGGATTTGGTTTTTGATTATTCATCATTGGAGAGTTTATTACTGCATCGCCTGTAGCTAGGTTTGTCATATTACTCAGATCCGGAGGATTACCCATTGGAGTGCCGTTTAAAGCTACTCTTTGTTGTTGTTGTTGTTGTTGTTGATGTTGTTGTTGATGTTGTTGTTGATGTTGTTGTTGCTGTTGTAGTTGATGCTGCTGCTGCTGCTGTTGTTGTTGTTGCTGTTGTTGTTGAGGCATGACTTGTTGCATTGGATTAACACCTCCATTAGCGGCAAGCTCTTGTTGATACTTCACTTGTTGAATTTTCATCTTTAAGAATCGCAAAGCATCTGGGTACAAGTCTTGCAACTTCTTATATAGACTGTTGAGTTCTGGCATGTTTGGAGGTGCTGATAAAAGTACTGGAAATTGAGGGCGACCTGGTTGATTAGCCGCTGCTTTATTATGATACTTATCATTAATATAAGATAAGACTGCAATATTGCAGACAACTCTCCGACTCATATTCGTGTACAGTTCCAGCAAGGCACTTTTAGATTGAACATTTAATTGCTGGAGTGCTTGAGGATTACTGATATAATTGACATATAAGGTATAGGCTTTCTTTATGAGATGGGAATTTATCAACAAAAGACAGGTCACTCGGTCTCTATCAATTTCCAAAGGTGACTTATTAGATACTTGTCCACCAGCTTGCGGAGGAGCCGTATTCATTTTGGAGATAATCTATGAATCGGATTCACTTCTTGAAAGAAAAGTAAAACACGCTAAAAAACGCCAAAATAATAAACAAACAGATATCTCGAGTATTAATTAAGAAATATTCCCTGGAATTGAGCAGGAAGTGTACACGGCCGTGTTCAGGGATATTAAATTGGGTTGCTGGATACTTCGATATCAAAATGATTGATCCAATTCAAATGAACGCAAATACAAAAAAGTATTTCTCTTAAGAGAGTCTTTACGGCAGCATACGTTTTTTTTCGTTTCGCTTATTTTTTTTTTTTTATTTTTATTTTCACAATCATCATGAGATGTACGGGGGTATACTGAAATGTACGGGTTAAATGAATGATTTTATTATAAGAAGGTAACATAAGAAGTCTATTGAAAGAGTAAAGTCATTAAGGAGGAGATAGCCGGATGGAGGCATGCAATTTGAAAGACGAAGAGGCTACAATTTGCCGGTTAACTCTGGTACAGCTTCATTAAGATCAGCGACCAAACCAATATCCGCAACATTGAAAATTGGAGCTTCTGGATCCTTGTTAATTGCAACAATAGTCTTGGAGTCTTTCATACCAGCTAAATGCTGGATGGCACCAGAGACACCGACAGCGACGTATAATTCTGGAGCGACGATTTTACCAGTTTGACCAACTTGTAAAGAATTATCACAGAACCCAGAATCAACGGCGGCCCTAGAAGCACCAACAGCAGCATTCAATTTAGCAGCCAAAGGTTCAATCAAGCCATCGAAGGTTTCCTTATTTTTCAAACCACGACCACCAGAAACAACCTTCGAAGCTGAGCCCAAGTCAGGTCTTTCAGAAGTAATCAATTGTTCCGAAACAAATTCGGTACGGTTATTTGATTCAGTGGTAGCAGCAACTTCTTCGATTGGAACAGCCTCTGCCCCCAATTCCACTGGGGGGAAAGCGGATCCTCTAACCGAGGCAAGAATGATCTTGTCACTGGATTGAACGGTGGCCAAAGCATTCCCGGCATAAATTGGTCTAACAAAGGTATCTTTGGATTCAATTTTGATGATATCGGAAAGCGGTTGAACGTCAAGAAGAGCCCCAAGACGTGGTAACACCGACTTCCCAACGGCGGAAGCTGGGGTAAAGAAATGAGTGAAATTGGAGGATTGTATGACATCTTTGAATAATGGACTTAATTCTTCAGATAAATAATGATCATATTGGGTCCCCTTAGCCACGAGTACTTTATTGATACCGGGGATCTTCGCCGCTTCGTCTTTGATGGCTTCGCCCTCAGACCCGGCAACTATCACAGTAATTGGCTCACCAATCTTGGATGCTGCATTAATGGCTGATAAAGAAGTTGGTGTAATTTTGGATTGGGCACTTTCGACAAACGCAAGCGTATCTAAACTAGCTCTTGTGCTGGAAAAAAATCTTTTGGAAACGAATGAGCGTAACATCTTAGAACCACTACGTATTAGTTAAACAATTCTCAAGTATACTTCCAATAAGTATTCTGAAGTTTCCACTGGAGTGAAGTATTTTTCAAAAACTTCCTACTTTTTTCCAATGAAAAATCCATTCCGCACGACCAACTCCCGGTATCGGGGCTAGTGATTTTTTAATTATATGATTAAGAAACACTATATAAGAAGCACAGCTGAGTTCATGGTATGGATGAGGTATCTGATGAGGTGTTCAAAGTGCTACACTGATTAACACAATGTATGGGGAACCTTAAAATCCACCTTTGTGGTTTTGCTAGTCTGAAATTTTGCAATGAAGAGCTTTAAGTTTTGCAATTTAACGATTGATATGGCCCACACACAAACGATACATGGACCGTACATAAGCCATACAAAATTCATGCATTCCAACAGTTTTTTACCTTCGTCTTTTCATTTACAAGTCAATTGTCCATCTCTTGGTCGAATTATGTCCGCATGGACTGGAAAAAAGGGTAAACACTCGGTCGAGTGTCTTGACACCAACCCGGTTGTCAGTTTAGTTGGGCACTCGATGTGATATTTTGAACATTCCTTATTGTCCAACCGCTTAGCTCAATATGAATTGATACATTGAGTTGGTTGATCTCGCACAGTGGAGTTTGACATTTATTATTTTTTTTCGCTGATAATGGAATTTTCATGCTCTCAAATAAAGTATTGCTAAGCTTAAGGTATAAATAATATTGCTTAACCCGGGATAAACTATTTCTGTGTTTGAAAGAATAGACTCAAAGGTTACGTGAAGGTTATTTGCTCATCAGGATGTCTGCTAGAAATACAAACGACCCCCCACGGAGTGGTTCATCTTCGCAGATATCGAAGTCCAGCAATTCTGAACCAAGTTATCGAAAGATATCTAATAAACGGGTTAATACCGAGAGTTCCTCTCTTCTTCGGAGTCAAGCTTCGAACGAGTATAGCTCAGTTGAAAGTAGGACAGATGTCACTTACGGCAACCCAGCTCAACAGACTAGACTCAACCACGGTGGATCTCCTTTGAAGACGGTATCAAATATACGTCACGGTACCCAGGATGATCAAGCTTCAATTATAATCAATCCAAGGGAGTTGTCCCATGCCCCAAGCATAAATGTTTTGGCCGACGCAAATGGTGATAATACCGATGGCACTCCTCCCACCGAATATGAGCCGACAAGAACTAGAACCATTGATAATCTACCTTGGAATGTGGTTTTACCTTACTATTTACCAATACTATCTTGGGTTCCGGAGTACAACATATCTTACTTTTTAGGTGATTTGGTTGGTGGTATCTCTTTAGCTACTTTCCAGATTCCCTTGTGCATTTCGTACGCTACTTCTTTAGCTCATGTCCCCATCACTTGTGGTTTGTTCTCGTTGGGGATTGCTCCCTTGATCTATATGGTCTTTGGTAGTGTTCCTCAAATGGTAGTGGGTCCTGAAGCCCCAATTTCTTTGATTGTCGGCCAGGCGGTGGAACCATTATTACATCATGCTAAAAAGAAAAACCTTGACCCAATTGAGTACGTTGTTGCTATAACCCTCGTGAGTGGAGCCAGCTTACTTGGATTCGGGTTAGGTCGATTTGGATTCTTAGATAACGTTTTAAGTGAATCATTACTCAAAGGCTTTATCAGTGGAGTTGGGATTGTAATGATAATCAATGCTTCAATTTCAATGCTAGGCTTAGATGAATTGCTTAAGCAAGTTCGAGGTGATCCGGAATTACCAGACATTCATTCCCCTTTTGATAAATTAACTTTTTTAGTTCATTATTTTAAAGAATTCCATAAATTGACTCTTATCATTAGTCTTGTTGGCTTTATTGTTATAATGGCTCTTCGTTCGTTTAAAAAACAAGCAACAAAAAGTCAGAACCATTTATACCAAAAACTTATTTACATTCCTGAGATATTAATTGTCACCTGTCTTGCAACATGGCTATCTCAAGTGA
The DNA here is from genome assembly GCF_001661395.1 of Hyphopichia burtonii NRRL Y-1933. Classification (NCBI taxonomy): domain Eukaryota; kingdom Fungi; phylum Ascomycota; class Pichiomycetes; order Serinales; family Debaryomycetaceae; genus Hyphopichia; species Hyphopichia burtonii. The sequence goes on along the minus strand of NW_017963736.1, from coordinate 192,293 downwards.
ATCGTTGGGATCAGAAAGGGATAGATATTATTGGGGAAATTAAAAATAGAGATGACTCATTCACCTTTTACAATCCTTTTCTGCATAACGTTGTGAAGTATATTAAATTTTTGAGTAGCTCTGGATTTCTATGTGCAATGCTAGGTTTTTTCGAAAGTACAACTGCTTCAAAATCTCTCGGATCAATTTATAATTTACCAATCTCTTCCAACCGTGAATTGGTTGCATTGGGCTTTATCAACGTCACCGGATCAGTATTTGGTGCACTCCCAGCGTTTGGAGGTTACGGAAGATCTAAAATCAACGCAATTTCAGCTAAAACCACAACCTCGGGTGCTATAATGGGTGCCATTGCACTAGTCACTGCAAACTCGATCTGCGACTACTTATATTTTGTTCCGAAATGTATTTTGAGTGTTATCACTTGTGTTATTGGGATTTCATTAATTGATGAAGCACCTTATGAATTATGGTTTCACTGGAAGAGTCGTGGGTACAATGAATTGGTAACTTTTGCAATCACTGTATTAACCACTGTATTTTTTTCGATGGAAACCGGAATTGCAGTTGGTTTAATATACCTGTTGATTAGAGTAATCAAACATTCAGCGGAATCAAGAATTCAAATCTTGGGTAGATACCCCGGAACAAACACCTTCCTCGATGCTGATCTTTCTAGAAACTCCCGTTCGATTGCACAAGGTAGAAATTCGCCTAATCTTGAAAAAAATCGTCGCAGTCAGTATAATGTTTTCACCGATGATAATTTCAGAGAATTGAATGTCCAAGCATTGGAAGAAATAGAAGGCTGCTTGATTATAAAAATCCCTGAGCCTTTATCTTTCGTTAATACAAACGATTTGAAGACACGTCTCAAACGAGTTGAGATGTATGGATCCACTCGTGCCCACCCGGCCCTGAAAAGAAGTAGAGATAGCTCAATGACCAAATACATCATTTTTGATTTAGATGGAATGACAGAATTGGATTCTTCAGCTGCCCAAATCCTCCTTAAACTTTTACAAAACTACGAAGAACGAGGTATTCGTTCCTTCTTTGTTCGTGTCATCGAAGACAGACATCTAAAACAAAGGTTAATTGCTACTGGTATAGCAAAACTTTTAACCAGACACTTGGAGCTGATGAAATATTTCGATTATCAAGCTTCTTCACCGAACAGACGCTTAAACAGATTTGATGCTGGTGAAACTGCCTCCTTGCAGGGAGACGATATAGACACCGCTGATGATACCTCTTCGTTGGATCGCTTGATAGGTGAATACGAAGAGCCTTATTTCTCCCATATAAGTGACGCGTTGAAAATTATCGATCATTACGAAGGGCTGAATAAAGACGACGAGAGTTTGATCGAACGCGATTCGGAGTTTGGTGACCACAGCATGGTTTAATTTAGCTTCACCTTCGGTATAGACTTTTACATAGACAACACTATTTATTTAACTATTTACTTCTATCACTTGCAAAAGACGTGTAGAGAAAAGAAGCAAAGCGAAAAATTGATGAAAAAAAAAAATGCGTGTAGTCAAAAAGAGAAAACAGAGATGAAAACAAAGTATGTTAACATCTTATTTGACATTAAGCAATTAGTTAGTTAGTTCTCCAAGAAAATGTCACTTGATCCGGCCACTTTGGGTGCATTGGAAATGCCAGACGACGGTCAAAAAGAGCTTAGTATTAAAGAGGAATACCAATTATGGAGAAAGAACTGTCGTTATATGTATGAGTTTGTCAGTGAAACTGCTTTAACGTGGCCATCATTGACGGTTCAATGGCTTCCAGAACATAAGGTAAACCCAGAAGGGGAAATTGATGCCAAATTACTTCTAGGAACCCACACGTCTGGGGAAGATACTGATTACTTGAAAATAGCCTCTACTCAATTACCAGATACCAAGTCGAAGGCTAAAAAAGAGGATGGAGATGCAAATAAGAAGGTATCAACTAGAATCAAGATAAAGAAAAAGTATACGAATAAAGCTGAAATCAACCGTGCTCGCTACTTGCCCCAGGACCCTTCGATTGTGGCTACTATCAATGGCTCGGGCCATATAGATTTATATGATTTATCAAAAGAGACAAATTCCGGTAGTTATGCTCATTTCGAACCACATACCCAGAATGGTTACGGATTATCATGGAGCCCCCACAAGAAAAATCATCTTCTTACTGCATCTGACGACTCATCAGTGGTATTAAGTGATATTTCCAAATTAGATTCCAATAATGGTCAAATTTTTAAAAATACTACTGCCACCGATATAGTCAACGATGTTAAATGGCATTGCTCTGATGAAAACCTTTTCGGAAGTGTATCTGACGACGGATACGCGTATATATTTGATATCAGAACTCCTAATACTCCCGTTTCGAAATTTTACGGTGCCGACTCAAAGGGAATTAACTCATTGAGCTTTTCCCCATTTTCACACAACCTTATAGCCATTGGGAATACCAACTCCAACCTCAATTTACTAGACTTGCGTAACTTGTCAACCAAAGATCAGAGCAATAATGGCCTTTTACATACCATGATGGGCCACTCCGATTCCATCACTAGTTTGGAATTCTCTCCTCACCAGGACGGAATCATAGCTTCGGGTTCTCAAGACCGCAGGTTGATCATATGGGATCTCTTCAGAGTCGGTGAAGAACAGGCCCAGGAAGATGCCGAAGATGGATGTCCTGAATTATTCATGATGCACGCTGGACATACTGGTGCCGTCACCGACTTGAGTTGGTGTCCCTACGCCAACTGGACCCTTGCTTCGGTGGCCGACGACAACATCGTCCATCTTTGGGAAATGAGCAAAGGTTTACTTGAGCTGGACAAGCCTTTGGACTTGAAAGCCTCTGATTTAGAGTAAGTCACTTATATAGTTGTATTATAAAACATCCGTACATTTTTTTTTAAATTTCCATTTTCATTTTCTATTTTTTTTTTTTTTTTGGTCTTTTTCGGTTTTTCGTTGAAAAAAAACAATCAACGAACTGTCAGTTAATATCGTACTACTAGTTGCCCCCTCAAAAAGAAACAGATACTTATAGCAAGCAGAGCACAACATAAGAATCACTAAACAATGTCCGACTTTCCACCTAATGTATCCATCAGACCATTAACGATTGAAGATATCGATCAATGTATTGCTCTAGAAGCCAAAGGATTTAGTGAAGCAGAAAGATGTACACCAGATAAATTTAAATACCGATTAACTACATGTCCAGAGTTATGTTCGGGGTTGTTTGTTAGAGAGTATTCATATAAATATAATGCTATCAATTTGCCAGAAGTAGCCGAAAGAATAGAAGCTGAACACAAGGATTCTAAGAGTGATAATGAACAAGAAGATGAAGATTTACCAGTGAAATCCTCCGTTACAAAAGAGACTTTGATTGGTCACATAATTGCCACCAAGATCCATTCTAGTCATATAACAGAAGCCTCAATGGAATTACCTTCAGAAAATGACCCGACTGCTGGTCATATTGAACATTCTCGTTTTGTCGGGATACACGGTTTAGTTGTTGACCCAGAATGGCAGGGTAAGAACTTGGGAACTTTATTAATGCATGATTATATTCAAAAATTATCTAATCAAGATTTAGGCTCCAAAGTTGTTATCATTTGTCATAAAGATTTAATACCATTTTACGAAAAAATCGGCTTTAATAATAATGGGGTAAGTGAATGTAAATTTGCCAATCAAACCTGGTACGATTTATCAATTGATTTGATTCCAGAAGAAGAAGATTAGCTGCTAAATTATGTTTATGAAGTTTGCTTTAATTTTTGTTCAATGTTTTTTTCTTTTCAAGTAATTATTTTTTTTTTATTCTCTATGGTTTGTCTTACTTATATTATTCAGGTTTAACTTAGACGTCTTTTATAATACATATCTTCTACCAATTAAACACGAGTCGTCGTCTTTCGTTCATCTATTACTTGTATTGGCTGTTGTGAAGCAGCACGTAAACGTAGATCCTTACCGCAATCGTTGAAAGAAAAAAAAAAAAATCGAAACCATCTACTGAATCTTTGTATACAATTATTGAAAGCAGCTTAGAATGGTTCAAGTGCCTAGCTTATTGAGGTCAGTGTTTGAGACCTTCCCATTGAAAACCTACCCACCAATACCAAATACAACTGCGGGCAGCAAGCAGGCAATTGAAAGTAATAGGCTATACTTCGAGTCTGCCTCAAAATCCAATTCCAATGACTCCTTCATTCTTGGAGTTCCAAATGTTCTAGCTTTAGATAATGACAAATATATACCCACAGATCCTATATCGTTGGCTCAGTGCTTGATTTTATGTTATAAGCATAAACTCAAACTTCCATCCAATTCTTCAAGTAATAAATGCCCTCATTCTTTACTCAAAATGTCTCACCATGCCTCTGAAGATGGTCAGCTTCCAATACTTATAGAAAACGGCGAAGACTCCTCTCGAACTATAAGATCATGCAAAAGCTTTACCGAGACAATCAATGACAAATATTTTAAAGAAGACATCCAAGCGTTTTTCATCAATAATTTGATAGACCATGATTTGAATGACCTATGGATCTTATCCTTGTTAGTGGAAATCTCAAGAGGTAACTTAGAGGTCGTAGATCAAATTTTCAAGATTGACGAGGCATTGTATGAAAATGAACACATTAAGTTTGCAACCTCAGTATCCTTGTTAAAGGAAATACCTAATTGGAATTCTTTCAGAATTAGACATGCATCTTTGTTCGACACCAAAAAGTCAAGTAGCATTAACTATCCTTTACGTTATGTAAGAGAAAATGCTTTGGAATTTCAAATTATAGATAACTCCAAGGCAATTAACTCATACTATGAGGATCAATTATCGAAATTAAATACTACATTGGAATTGTTGGTTGATTACATTACCCCCGAAAACACTCAACTACCTAAGAAAATTATCGAATTGAAAGTCATTGCTTTTGTTATATGTATTGATAAGGTATTGGGTAAGGATACTCAAATTTATAAAGTACTTACTCAAAAAAAATTCGAAGGTATCATTGATCATTCTTACAATGTTATTAGTAAAGACTTTTAGCATTGAACCCATAATTGTATATAGCTTTCTTTTAAGAATAACAATTCTCTTTCACAGGTATCAATTTGTAAGTTATTGATTGTAACCCAATTATCACTAGTCTTAGGCAAGCTTATCGACCATTGATGCTTATCATCAGAGCGGTCTAATTTTTGCCCATTAACTAGTTGATGAGTAATATTACCAGCTAGTTTATAATTCAATTCTCCATTAGCGCCTGCAACGTATGGTGCCATATTTATTATCTCTGGGTATTTAACAACCATCGGACTCCCTCTAGAGCCTTCTTCTAAACCACGATCAACATGAATTAAAATGTACTTTGGCAATGGCTGCAACAATTTATATTGTTTTACTTCTGAAGGTGAAGTTTGATGAGTGCTCTCACCATTATATTTCTCTAAAAGTTCCAATAAAGATATTTGTGGAAGTTGACCAGTATCATCTCCATTTCGATTTAACAACCCGGAGTTTGCAAGTAGTGACGTATCTGGTAATTGGAGTGATAAGAGCCAAAACTTCAGTTTTATCAGTTTTGTTGAAGCTGTATCTAGGACAAAATCAACTTTCTTAGTATCCTTGTTATCGTTAGCAATTAACGTTGTTGTTTTGATTTCTATGTTACCTTGGAAAGTTTCTGAAAGCACTGTTTTACTTTTTTTTGTAGCTTTAACCAATTGAAGATGTAATTGATTTAGAAGCCATACCAAAAAAGCCTTCGGCAGCCTCTGCTCGTTGATAGTGAATTTTTTTTGACTTAATAATGATATGAATTGTAAAAGCTCATGTGGTGATATATGAGGTTTAAACAAGTGAGAAGACCAGATCTTTCTAACAAATAGACCAAGTTTTTCATGCAATATAGATTTACGGTTTATTTTGTCCTTCATATCTTCAGACTCCGGTAATGAAAGACTTAAATAAAAGTTCCGAATTTCTGGAATATGGACTAGTAATTGTAATATGACATTGGAATAATCATTACTCGAAATGTTGTTCAAGCCAATATACCCAACATGATAAGGTTTGTTATTAAGATCTTTGGCAGTTGCGATATGGGAAAGATTCTTAATATCGTCTTTGGTGTATTGAGGACTAATTAATAACTTTATATCAGATAAATACTTCAAAATTTCGTCATTTTGAATTTGGTAATTGTCAGGTAATATATAAAAGTTTGTAGTTTCGAGATTGACGAATATATGGTGGTTTTCATTAATTGCATGGTTGTAAGCATGGGAACCGGGTGATCTCCCTTGGAAATATTTCCCACAGACCAAACAACCGTAAACAAAATTTGTTGCTAGGGAAATCAGACACATTTTTTCAAAATCGAAATCTAGCAAGTTACGATTAATGGTGTCTAAGTAAATGAAAGTGTTTCTTGAGTTCGAGGTAGAGTTCGTTTTTTGCTGCATATATGAGGGAAGCTCTTCATCGGAGTCAGAATCAGATCCCAATCGAGGAGCAGACTGTGACTGGGGCTCGTGAGCAACCTTCTGCTTCTTGATAGGCCTCTCAGGGTTTGACATGTTCCAATTGTAACAATCTATTATCGAAGATAGAGATGTCTAGGATGTTTTTTTTTTCAACCTTTTTTTTTCGCTTTGAAAATTAGCAGCCTCATTACATGGACTTCTGTTTTACATGGATTTCTAGTTTACGTTGTTTTTTACTTTGAAAAGATATTTATTTATACATATGCTACTTATTGAATGGCTAAACTGTTGATATTACCAGTCAATAATGACGTAACGTTTTCTTCTATAGCTTTTTCAGCGGTATCGGACAAATGTTTCTTTGGATCTTGTTTACCGACGTATCTAGTCTTCAATTGGTCTTCCAGCAACTCTTTTTCTTCAGTGACACGTTCATTATATAATTTTGCAATTCTCACCAAGTCTTGAGTATTATTCAAATTATCGTGTTCTTTATGGTTATAATCAACCATTTTCAATCCAGATTGCCAATTCTTTTTATGTAAGTTCAATAACATATTAGTTTCGTAAGAAGTTTTATGATAGTCGATGTTTAATGAGTAATAATGACGGTTTAACCCATGGATTAATGCTTGAATGGAAGGTTTATTAAGATGACCAACGTTAGAAGTAGTTTGACGAGGTTCTTGGCCCATCATCAAGGTGGTGGTATCAATTGTTCTGAAAGCATCAATGACCACCTTACCTTTAACCGATTGGATAGGATCAACAACAACGGCCACTGCTCTTTTATTCAATTGTTCAAAAGATTGTTGAGTATTAACATCAACTGAAGATAACCAACAACCAAACCCTGGATGCGAATGGTACCATCCAACAACCATTTGATCACGGCCAGTTTGTCTTAGCATATCCATCATCTTGGTCTGGAAAACATCATCAACGGCCTCCACAGAAACACCAGTACCGGATTGAGGCATGGCAAATACATCAATTACATGGATAGTAAATTCATCAACAAATTCTCCCAACATCAACCCCATAACTTCCATAGGGACACCGGCACGGCCGTGCTTCAACATTTTTAAAAGTGCTAACGATGATATATAAACGGTTTCGGCATTATCTATAGCGGGTCCATCTGCTGGAGGTGGCGCTCCACCTCCTAATCCTCCACCAGCACCTAATAGTCTCTGTAATCTTTCCATCTTGTCTTATACTATGTGTTCAATTGATTTATACTTTCTCTTTGGAATGCCTCCTAACTCTTGTGTATTCTTTTATATAAACCCGTCTTCAGTTGGTGGCAATTCTGCTTGTTCTTTTCAAATTGTTGATTTTTTCTCTTTTGATTTTGGAAATTTGTGATCACGTGAACAGAGTTATCCCCCTGTGTGCAGGCTCTTCTTTAAAACCTACGACTATGCTATTAAAGAAGACTAGAACCACGGGCTGGTCTTACCAGGACCAAGCCAATGAGGCAGGGATTACACTAGCTGTAGACATGGGTGTGACCTGGGAAACTAGGTTGCGTACGACGGGAGCTGCTATTCAAATCTACTGAGCAGACGGAAAAAACAACTTGAAAAGCGGACAAAAAACGGTACGGCACAAGAGGAGATGATTAGAAGATTATTTTCGATTTGAATCGAGGTAGAAACCAAGGTTGCTGAAGGAAAGACAGTAAAGACGTACTGAGGATGTTGAGCGCCATAGAAAGTGTTAAAGGACACAAGTATCCAGCCAAAGCACACGCAGAAAATGTTGTAAGACATTTGCAATCAAAAATCAGTTCAGAAGAGGCTGACAAGAGTGCAGTCTTCATATCTGGAGAGGATTTGGAGCTATACCAGTACTGTGACCAGACCAAGCCGGTCAGACAAAACCGTTATTTTTTCTATTTGACGGGATGTGATATTCCAGGGAGCCATGTCTTGTACCAAGCGAACAAGAAGCAGTTGACTCTTTATTTGCCCGATATTGACTATGACGACGTTATGTGGTCTGGATTACCGCTCAGTCTTGCGGATGCTGGCGAAAAGTACGACGTGGATCAAGTTAAGTATGCATCCGAATTGAAGGATGATTTAGCTCGCTTGAAAGGGTATAGTATTTTAACCACCGACATTAATCAATTCAACTCCAAATATCAAGAATTTTTGAAAGCCGGTGATGAAAACCTCTTCTACGCATTGGACGAGTCAAGAATGATTAAGGATTGGTACGAGATTGAGTTGATGAAGCACGCAGCTAAAATCACCGACAAATGTCATTTGGCAGTCATGTCTGCATTGCCAATAGAAACCAACGAGACTCACATCCATGCCGAGTTCATGTACCATGCCATTAGACAAGGGTCCAAGCACCAATCCTATGACCCTATTTGCTGCAGTGGGCCTAGCTGCTCAACATTACATTATGTAAAGAATGACGACGAGATTGATGAAAAGAAAAGATCCATTTTAATCGATGCTGGTGCCGAATGGCAGTGCTATGCCAGTGATGTGACTCGCTGTTTCCCCATTAATGGCGATTGGTCCAAGGAGCACTTAGACATTTACAATCTTGTCTTGAAAATGCAACAGGAAACCATGAAACTTATCAAACCCGGTGCTTTATGGGATGATATCCATTTACACGCCCATAAAGTTATGGTTGAAGGCTTCATCAACTTGGGTATCTTCAAAAAAGGATACTCGGTACAAGAGATTTTTGAAAATAAAGTATCGGCAAGGTTCTTCCCTCATGGTTTGGGCCATTTATTAGGAATGGATACCCATGATGTTGGTGGACATCCTGATTACAATGATCCCGACCCATTACTAAAGTATTTGAGATTACGTCGCCCATTGCAAGAAAACATGGTTCTCACCGATGAGCCAGGGGTCTATTTCTCCCCATTCTTATTAGAAGATGTCTTAAAAGATGAGTCTAAAATGAAATACATCAATAAAGATGTCTTAGATAAATACTGGTATATTGGTGGAGTCAGAATCGAAGACGACTTACTCATTACAAAAACCGGCTTCACCAATCTCACCTCCATCACCTCCGACCCTAACGAAATCTCCAAAATCGTCAAGGCCGGTTTGGCAAAGGGGAAGGATGGGTTCCATAACGTTATTTAAATATATATATATATGATACACCCGTACATCCCGCTAATTGTAGAGCAAGCACAAAAACTAAGGGTTTTCTGGCCATTTTTTGGCTTTGCTTTAAAAAAAAAAATCGTTTAAAAATTGATTTAGTTGAAATTGGAATTAGGGATTTTCTATTCTCTTTTTGTTTCATCAATCTTGAATATACACGTTGTCGTTTAGGTATTGATTTGGTGATACTCAATTGAACCTAGACTCCAGGTAGTAGTTTGTTGAAAGTACCAATTTGCAATTCTTAAGTTAAAGTTTCCCAAATTTTTTTTTTTTTAGAGTAGTTGATCTAATCGTAATAATATCACCATGGATGAAAATTACGATGTTATTGTTTTAGGTACCGGTTTGACTGAATGTATTCTTTCTGGTCTTTTATCAGTTGAAGGAAAAAAGGTTTTACATATAGATCGTCAAGATTTTTATGGTGGTGAATCGGCATCCTTGAATTTATCGCAATTGTATTCTAAATTCAAACCATCTGCTCAAAAGCCCGATACTTTGGGTGGTAGGGATCGTGACTGGTGTGTTGATTTGATTCCAAAGTTCTTAATGGCTAATGGTGAATTGACTAATATCTTGGTTCATACTAATGTTACCCGTTACATTGAGTTCAAACAAATTGGTGGTTCTTACGTCTACCGTAATGGGAGAATTGCTAAAGTTCCTTCTAATGAAGTGGAAGCCATCAAGAGTTCTTTAATGGGTATTTTTGAAAAAAGAAGAATGAAGAGATTTTTGGAATTCATTGCTAATTATAATGAAGATGTTAGTTCTACTCATCAAGGATTAAACTTGGATTCAAATACAATGACTGAAGTGTATAATCATTTCGGTTTGGAAGATGGTACCAAAGATTTCATTGGTCATGCCATGGCATTATGGTCAAATGATGACTATTTAAATGAAGTTGCCCGTCCAACTTTTGAAAGAATTTTATTATACGTCCAATCAGTTGCAAGATACGGTAAATCTCCTTACATTTATCCATTATACGGTTTAGGTGAATTACCTCAAGGTTTTGCTAGATTATCAGCCATCTATGGTGGTACTTATATGTTGGATACTCCAATCGATGAAGTTTTATATGACGATAATAAAAAATTTGCTGGAGTTAAAACTAAAGAAGGTACTGCTAAAGCTCCAATTGTCATTGCTGATCCAACTTACTTCCCAGAACGAGTTAAAAAAACTGGCCATAGAGTTATTAGAGCCATGTGTATTTTAGATCACCCAATTCCAAGCACCGGTGACTTGGACTCGGTTCAATTAATCATTCCTCAAAACCAAGTTGGTCGTAAAAATGATATCTATATCGCTGTCTTATCCGATGTTCATTGTGTTGTACCAAAAGGTTACTACTTGGCAATTGTTTCTACAATTATCGAAACTGATACTCCTCACGTTGAATTAGAACCTGCTTTCAAATTATTAGGTAATAGATTAGATACCTTAATGGGTCTTGCAGAATTATATGAACCAAGTGACGATGGTACCGACAGTGGTATTTTCATTTCCAAGAGTTACGATGCCAGTTCCCATTTCGAAAGTACTACTGACGACGTTAAAGATTTGTACTTCAGAGTTACCGGTAAACCATTAGTGTTGAAAAAGAGAGAACCTGAAGATGAAGAAGAATTAAACGGTCTTTAATCTAGCTGTCCTCTTTTCCTTTTTTTTTTTTAATTTCATCATCTTTATAATTACTTATTGTAGCTCGTATGATAGTCCTTATCAGTAATCTCCCCTGAGTGCGTATTGGCCCAAATGGATCTATTCATCTATTGTCGTGGAGAGAAACTATTGGAGATTTAGTTATGAATTGTTCAATCACCCATAGATCACTTCAACTCATGCAATGTTACGTTCCATTCAACTAGCTGTTGGCCATATCTTTTTATCCTTCATTACCCAATACAATTGGCAAAGAATTCCTACTAATAAACGCTTAGTCACGGGGTAAAGCTGCTCCCAATTAAACCGTATGCCTAACAAGAGTTTGGCTGTGAAAATCCATTGTGGTGCGCAATTTGGATTACAAATGATAAAGATAGGTCCCGTCGCAGAATTTAAGCGGAATTACACGGCCCTTAACTATGGCTCGATGATTCATAATTAATCTTCCCGGTATAAAAAGAAGTTGGCATCACCGGTTCTTCTAGCATTGAAAACTTCATTTTGCTTTAACAATGACTCAAGCCCCGGTCGAATTGAGCCCAAAATTCGCTACCAAGTCAGGTAGACCACTTTCAATTGGTGTTGGAACTGGGACCAAAGTGAAGGATTTGAAAAGAGCAGATGCTTCCAATTCTGAATCGATTATTCAAACCCTTAAATTGGCCCTTGATTCTGGATTCTTTCATGTCGATACAGCAGAATGTTATACCACCCACCCAGAAGTAGCTGAGGCCCTTAAACGTTCTTCGAAGAAAAGAGAAGACTTGTTTGTTGTAACGAAATATATTCCTCCTGGGAATGTGTTTTTCGAGCAAAAGTCTACTGGAGCCCATAACTTTGTTGATTTAGCTTTAGAAGAATTGGGTACTGACTATTTGGATGCAGTGTTATTACATCATCCATTCTTCAAACCAGATATTAAGCCAGACTTAGAAACTGCTTGGAAAGACTTGATTGAAGCTAAAAAATTGGGAAAAGTTAGGCATATAGGAGTATCAAACTTTCGTGTTGAGGATTTGAAGACCATTTCCAAGATCTCTGCAATTGAAACCGATAACGATGCTTCTTACCAACCCGCAATCAACCAAATTGAGTTTCATCCTTACTTGCAAGAACAGTCTCCGGGAATTGTTAAGTATTGTCAAGAAAATAATATTCTTGTGGAAGCTTATGGTCCTTTGACCCCGTTATTCAGAGTTAAAGAAGAAGAGAAAGATCATCCGTTAACTGGGTTATTACCGGAGTTATCAGCCAAATACGATAGAACCCCAGCCCAAATCTTATTAAGATACACTTTACAAAAAGGTATTTTACCAATTACAACTAGTTCAAAAGAAGAAAGAATAAGACAGAGTCTTGAGGTTTTCGATTTTAGTATTGATCAAGCTGATGTAGATAAAATTGATTCTGTTGGGTCCACTTACAAGCTAAGAACTTTCTTTATTGGTCTGTTTTAGAGTATTTATATTATGTTTTTTTATATAAAAATGAATAATTGTGTTACCATGTAATCTATTGAAATAATAGAGATGCAGCCATTTCAACGTTTCCTTTGCATTGTTCCAAAGCAAACACGGCCTCTTGTTCAGAGAATCCTAAAGACGTCAATTGTTGAATGTCTTCCTTCTTGAACTTAGGTTGAGTTGAACCAGTATTTTGTCTTTTCAATGCAGCCTGGGCTGAAGGGTTTGTAGCAGTACGGGAATTTTTTGAGCCACCTTCAGAAGGAGTTGGGGTAGAATTTGCAGCTAACGTATTTCCAAGGGGCACATCTGCACCGTCACTGAATATATTACCTCCCAATTTTTGGCCCTTGCCACCACTATTCATTCCCCCAGAAGGATCAAATTTAATCTCCAGTTCAGGTAAGAATTTGGTTTCAATTTGGCCAGCAACTATTAAAGAATCTTTCTGTAAATCAATTACACATCTGTGTCTTCTTAACATATCTAATCCAAATAAAAGATCAACGTTAGTGTCCACAACATAAAAACTACAAGGTATTTCAAAATCAGAATCACCTATGCTTATAGGTACGCTATGAATTTTACCTTCCATTTTTTGAGAACCGACTCCGACAGCCTGTCCTTGAAAACGTCTATCAAGTAGCCTATCGATACCTACTTTTTCAGCTAACCTGGGTGATATAATGGTCGTTTGAGCCCCTGAATCAACAAATGCTTGGACTTTATGACCATTAACCTTAATGTTTATAAACAACATAGTAACTTGAGCAAATGATTCTGGAGAAATGTCATAGGCCAATTGCATATTCTCATTCACCTGTTCTTGTCTAATCAATTCTAAGATTCTTTCTTGATTAGCAGGATCGTCGGGATTTTGTTCTAATCTTCTAAGTTCTTCTTGTTGGGCAGATGATTGGTCATCACCAGATCTGAATTGCTGAACTGCATCCAACATAGCTTGTTTGAAACCAGCAGGATTATTAAGTTGAGCATGCAAAGCCGGATTAGATTGACGTAATGAATTATTCATGGAAGGGTTACTTAAGAATTGCGCTCTAAGCATTTCTGCTTGGGAATCAATGGCACTCAGATCTGAAGAAGTTGGATTAGCATTTGGAGCCGAAGTTTCAGCAGATGTATTTCGAAGCTTCAGAACAACAAGTAGGTCGTCCTCGGCAAGTCCTAGTTCTTCCAATGGCTTGGTAGAATCTTGTATGGTTTTTCCATTGTGTCTGATTATTTGATCTGCTGGCGAAATGTTGGTTTCGGTCTCTAAGTAAGCCTTGAAATCTTGTAAAGTCAATGATCCCGGTAAATCAACCGGGATAAGCTCACTGGTTTCTTCGTTAGATATGGTCAATTTCATTATAAAAGATGTAGTTCAAGAAATGGTGGCAAATAATTAAAGATTAGACTCTTAATGGTCTTTTTATACCCTCGACTGATAGTTTGTGGCGACTCGAGCATCGCATCCGTACACCAAACCCTGATTAAAAGCTTTAACAAATTATTCTACTACGGGATTTGACTTATAAGTCATTAATAATACATTAAAATAGTTAATATACATAAGGATGATCATTCTTCCGTCGAAATGGGGTGAGTTTGAAAATCCGCAGCACTTACTTGATGCTATTTTGCAGATAGGAATAAAGAACCACGGCGGGATCTGGAGCCAAAATAGTCTAAATCCAAAGTTAGATGAAACTACCAAGACAGTACAGCCAAACCCAAATTCTCTATGATTAATTAATGCTTGGAACAAGCATGGCAACAAGACCACCATTTAATAACATCTTCTTGATGATTTTGCCCTTTGGGCCATCACTATCGTATTCTTGGACATTTTCTAAAACAACATTGACATAGTCATCAAAACCAACCAAAGTACCGTGGAACTCTTTGTCATTTGTGAGTAAAATCTTGATATTTTGTCCGATTGACTTATCAATGACTTCTAAAGGCAATATGGTATTCAATGCAACTTCTTCTTCGGGTTGTTGTGGAGCCGATTCGTCTTTTGGAACTCTATCTATTATTTCTGATTGGCCGGACATCTTGATTCAGATACTCAAAATTGATTCAGGGATACTTGTAGGGGTCTAAGACGTATTAAGTTTCGAAGCTGTTGAATCTAATTTTTCTTCTTTGAAAAATTCGGTTATTGGTGTGCACTCACCAGACACCCGTACATTCTCATGATTTTTTTTTTTGTTTTGCACATTTAGCCGTGTTATCATTATACAAACGTTACGAATCGTCTATGCGTTGGTAACGGTTTGCCCATCTCGCAACTATAGTTTATTCGAGTAAAAAGATGACCTGTAAGTCAGCGCAAGATCTCTACATTAGCTATTGTAACGATGCCAATTTATTTAGTTCAAATATATAAGATATAAAGTAGCACAAGAAAAGAAAGTTTAGAAAAGAAATATAATGAATCAATAAAAAACGTTGAAAAAGAATAGAAGAAACATGAAAAATACTAAACAATCCTTGATCATAGTTTTAAATGAGGAACTGAAAAGAATATGAATAATATATAAGGACATTATAATACAAATAAACTGTGAAGTGCTCATCAAAATGCTTTCACCAACATTATCATCATCAAAATACCCATCGAATCTAGTTGATGCAGACCAGTTCAGGGTGTAGTCACTGAGATTATCATTTTCGTCATCAATATCTTTGATTGCAATACCTTGTTTTGGTTCGATGATAGATTCAAAATCTTGATCGTTTGGGTCAATCATACTTTGTCAGTTTGCAATCAAAGAAGGTTGCCCCTTTGAAAGAATAGCCTCCTTTGAGTGTTGATTAGATAAGAGATTACGACTTTGAATACCATTTAAACCACCAGAGTTACCTTTAATTCTCCATCCATCAAAATCAATTAAGGCTTGCATACAACCCCATTCAGTAATTTTATTTTGTAACCAAACCAAATTGACAGGTTTAGTCAAATAGTCATTACAACCTGCGGTCAACGCATTCTTTTTATCAACTGATGAGTTTGATGACGCGGTAAGGGCAACAATAATCACTGGGGATCTGAAAACATTCAAATCTAGTTTTTCATCTTCTTGTAATTCTGTTGGTGCTTTGAAGTGATTATGGGCTAATTCGTTTTGGGCAAAGACACCAATCCTATTAATTTTTTCTAAATAACGGATTTCCTTGGTAGCTTCTATTCCTGATTTCACTGGTAACTGAATATCCATCAACACTAAATGGAATCCGCCCTTTCTCCATTTATCAATTGCTTCTTGACCATTCTTAGCAATCTGATAATGAATTTTATGTTTTCTTAAAAATGCTCCCAAAATAGCTTGATTAATAGCATTATCCTCAACAACTAAAACAGAAATGGATGGAAGAACTTTATCAGTGGTTGTTTTTGGTTTTTGGTTATTATTATTCGACCGGTTTGGCTTCTCATTACTAAGATCTTGCACTGATTTAATACTTTGAGCGTGTTTTTTCACATCTTCGCTAGACTTATTATTTTCAGATAACATTTGATTCAAATGAATATTAGATTGGAAATTCAGAGTTGAATCTCTTGAAGGAGAATTAAGACCATCAACAACAGTTGGTGGAGAAGGTGATACCGATAATGCCTCTCGTATATTCCCTACTGTTAAAGTTGATGCACTTTGACTACGGTCACTTTCGGGTATATCAGCAGAGTTGTTATCCAATCTAGAGAGTTCATCAGTTTTTGTGACTCCAGGATATGGTGAGTTAGACTTGGAAGATGGTGAATTTATTCCGATACCTATACTAGTCAAATTACTGCCCAGAGCAGACTTTAATGATGGTTCACTAATCTCATTAATTGGTGAACTTACATTTGGCATGGTTTTATTCTTATGAACCAAAGCTTCATCCAAAGAAAGTCTTTTGGATTGGTAATTCTGATTATTTGGATTAATAGGAGATTCGCTACTATTCTTCTTATTAGTGGATGCTAATGAAAAATTTTTTGGTAATAATAAGACTGCTTGTGCATTACCTGACTTATTATTTGCAGGATTGACGGCATTGTTGACAGGTGATTGGGGTGGGTTAGAAAATGATCTTTTGTGAAGATTCGTATTGAGTATAGGTGATTTAGCCTTCAAATTAACAGTTGAAGGAGAAACGGATCTTTCATTTGGTACTTGAGCATAGTTAGGACTACCTTGACTCAAAGAGCTATTTTGGTAAAAGTATTGGGGTTTAGGCTGATGATATTGGGGGTTATTATTCAGAAATACAGGAGTGGTAGATCTTTCTCCCATATTCTGAGTTTGCTGCAGCATCCTATTCAATTGGTGTTGTTGCATTGCATTTAAATTATTATGATAAGATTGTGATAATTGAGTATTACTAGAATTGTAAAATCCAGCAATACTCGAATTTCTTTGGGAAGCTGTACCACTTACTGAGCCTGGATAATTGGGTTGGGTAAAGGAGCTTTGTGTACTCGATTGTTGAAAATCAGGTTGAGGTGGCTCAATGAGATCAGGCATTCCAATGATTAATGCTTCTTGCATAACCATTCCATTAGGATAATAAATATCTAAGAATTGCCAGACATTTTGATCAGGCTCTAGGTTTATATAACTGTATGTGTTTGTGGGACCTGAATTTGGAAAGTTTGAAAAGGGTCCCAAGTTTGTATTTATGTTTGCAGGACTGTGAGCTTGCCTAGTCGAAGCATTGTCTGGAGATAACAGTAGAATTCTACTTGGAATTGCTGATGGTTTCATTGAAGGGATCGGTTCGTGGAGAACAGGGTTCGACTCATTGTATTGAGGATCATCTTGGCTTGGGAGTTGTGCTTGTGCTTGGGCTTGGGCTTGGGCTTGGGCTTGGGCTTGTACTTGAGATTGAGCAGCCTGTAATTGAGCTTGCTTTTGGGTAGCTGAGGTAGATGAACCAGCGACCGATTGCTGCTTAGCTGGTGGTGCACCGGAATTCAAATTGTTTGATGAATTGATTGGTTGTCTAGCCTGAAGATCCATTTGAACTACCAAATCTGCTGGATCGTACAATCTTGCTAACGAATTAGGAAACTTATTCACAATCGCTTGTTTCAAGTCATCTATAATATCGCTTTGGTGAACAATCAAAGTGGTTGGAGTACCATTTGGTTTTTTGACCCATACTCTACGAGTTGTAAATATATTATTAGGAGAGAACGGGCCATTATTAGATATATGCAGCATATTTGGTGAATGAGTATTAATATTATTAATCATTGGTGGGCCTTTATTGGCATGGGAATGATTGAAGTGATGATTAGAATAGTGTTTATGCTGATTAGATTTTGGCATTGAATCAGTAGTAATAGAATCACTAATCGATGGCTTATGATTCAAATGGATATTTTCAGAAGAAAAACCAGATAAATGAGAATAAGACTTTGATCTATTGTTTCGAGAAAGTGGATCGATTAATTGGGATGATTGTGAGTTTTTGGAAACGGGACTTGAACCAGGAGAATAATCTGATAAATATGATTTATCCGGGATGTTGCTATTTAAACGAATATTGCGATCAAAAGATTTGGGAGGGTTAGATATGATAGGCTGGGATGTTGTTCTGGGATTATGTGAAGTCTTGCCTTGATTAGAGGGATTGGATGAAGTTGCTGTGATTTGATCAATGCTTTTATGTGCCGTTGGTACCTGACTTGTAAGAGGAAATTTGTAATTATTCATGTACCAAAGGGCTGAGATTTTGTTTTCTTAGTTGAAAAGGCCGACAATAAAAAAAAAAAAAAAACTCAGTAAAAAAAAAACTCAATCAAGGACTCAAAATAGTAACAAAGAACAAACAAAGAACAAACAAAGACAAACAACAACAAAATCAGCTCAAATTTGACAATACAATTTAGCTTTCCAGTAATAAAGAATCAGTAAGAGGCGAATAGAGAAAGGCGGCCAAAGGTATTATAGTATTCAATAAAACACAAGCCAGTACAAGCTGGAAATTTCACACTGGTAACCTTCACACTAACTGAAACAAGTTACGAAATATTGGATGAATTATCAATCGGTTCTTCACTAATGCAGATACTGTAATTTGAAATTTTTTCAGCAGCAGCAGCAGCAGAATCTTTGGCAGCTCCTATTGACTTTGAGAAACTTTATCCACAAATTGTAGGAAGCAAGGAATCAAAAGTGAAAGATGTCTTGAGGGTTAGCAGGATTTCCAGATTGACAACCAGGGGAAACGAGCCGACTAAACAAAGGATAAATAAACAAAAGGATAGTAACTCTTCAAATGGATAAACAAGTGTCACACAGTCTATAATAAGATAGGCATGGACAGTCTAAGCACTCTTGGATCTTTTTTAGAAGAAGTTATCGATAAAAAGGATGTGTAGCAAACGCTTTCTTTCAGTTTGATTAAGCGCTAAAGTAGAGTAGCTAACAAAACGAAGAAGAAAAAAAAAAAAGAAAAGCGGAAAACAAGTGAAGACACTACAAAAGTTGCAACTATTGCAATATCAGAAGGAGCCAGTGTGAGAAAATGATCTTAACCAGGAGAATTGCCTATAAATTGCTTGCAAGGAGGTAATAGAGGGGTTGATACGAGCTGGGACAGGATGTTGCCGGAGAATAAGTGGATGAAACTGGCATCAAAAGACTACATTACGTAAAGCTCTAATTGTTTAGACGATACTTCAATATCGGAGTAAATGTATTGCATTGTACATCAATACGAGTTGGAGTAAGGGGTAAAGAGAATTAGAGAAGTGAAAAGTATTAGCAAACCATTTGATTTCGGAACCATAACCATTGACAAAAGAAAAAAAAACGAAAAATGTAAATAGAGTAAGATATTAGTAAAGTGAAGCTAAGCGTACTTATTCCCAATCATCATCGTTATCATCGGAGTTAGATTTTTTTTCTTTGGCGTCGGATGCTGATTCTTTAGCAACATCAACTGCTTCATCCTCGTCATCTTCATCATCCCAAGTAAACTCTTCTTCTTCTTCTGCGTCGGAGGTTGAAATGGAGGTTGATTTTTTATCTTGGGATTTAGCTTCTGGGTCAGAGTCTTTCTCTAATAATTCTTTTCTTCTTTGATCGCTTATTTTCAAGGCATCTTCGCTTTTAAAGTAACGGTACCAAAATAAATTGTAGGATACTTTCACCGGAACTAAATCATTCATCAATTTGGTCAAGGTGTTAGGGTATTTTTCTAATAACTGACTAATTTCTTCTGTTTTATTATCTGATTTAAAATTCTTCAATTCTTCTTCTTCTTCTTTTGATTCTGGAGAAGTAAAATAAGCTTCATTAGTATGTAATTTAAATAATTCATTATCAAATCGAGAGCTTCCATAATTTTCATTTGAAAAAATTGTTTCAGAATTATTTCTAGAGTTGGAGCTTTCGTCGTTTGAATCAATCGAAACAATTGATGAAAAAAAGGATGTAAATTGATTAACGTATTTACCAGCTTGTTTTTCCACCAGTTCTAACGTTGAGTCAAGCGAGTCTAAAGCATTGTTGGCTTGAGTACTTAAGTTTTCATAGTTTATCTTTGTTTCCAAATTTTTAACGTGTTCTCCCAAATCTTTTAATTGAGTTTCAATATTTTTAATATTATCTTGAACAATTTCTTTATTACCCAAGTTAGTTTTCGCTTTATTCAATTGCTCAACTAATTCTTTCTTTCTCTCTTCAAATTTATACCGTTCTTGTAAATTATTTGCATTTTTCAGTGCATTACTCCATAAATTAGCAAAATTATTTTCAACTAAAGTATATGCATTATTGATTTCGTCTTCTAATTTATGGACAACTTCTTCAGTCTGGTTGTGGTTTTCTTGAGATATTTTACCATCACTATTGGCAGTCAACTCATCGGCTGCTACTACTGGGTCAATAAATTCCATTCTTGTCGGTACGGATATCACTTCTTGTGTAGTACTATGTATTCATGACTTCTTTTCCCCGTTCGCTTTGATGTTTTTTCGATAATCCCCCAACCCTACACCCGTACACCCTGGGTTCTAATTGCAACCTTTCAGACCTTTTACAGATTATTCATTAGAAGATTACAAAAAAGAGTATTGTACTATGAGATTACTCAATTGAAAGGACTAATACTTCACGAGTACTGTGACGTGAGCTTTGCATGTTGTTGGATGAACTAATGCGGTTGCACGGGATTTCTGCAAACTTGCTGCAAATATTACCAGAGCATGAATCTTTGTTAAATATTACAAACTGGCAAGTACTGCCAACGGCTATGAACAGTGAATCCAGTTTACGCTTTACCCAGCATACAATTCACTATTCGAAGGACAATTGACAATGGCAATTATTGCAAATATAGTAACTTGCATGAAGGACGAGATTATGACTCAATCGCATTTTGAAAAACTCCATTTAAAAACACAACCGATCGTCGTAAGAACGTACTTCTGCAATTGTTACCTAAGATGCTTATTGCCAGGAGATTGTATAGTCAGTTCAAGCCGGCTGACCGGTGTCTTATTCGCATCAAGGACGCATTATTCCAAGCTGGTGTTGGATCCAAGGATAACCCGGTGTTCGGTAAACCGATTGAGAAATTTGAAGCTTATAAACCAGGAAACGGGACTGAACAAGAATCGTTGTGGGCAGTGACTGGACCGGCCAAGTCACTTTTTCTAAATGTTTTGGCCGGGAAGTATATTCCCAATCCTCCACTTTCCCGCCAGTATCCCTTTATGGCTAAGACGTATAGGTATGATCAAGTACAATTTCTCAATTTTAGAGAACTGAGTGGATTAGATTCTGTTCACATGTCTGCCAGATACGAAAGCTATTCATATAAGGGGGCTTTAGAGATGAGTGATGATGTAAATTGCGTTAAGAATTATATTACCGGTAATAATAATTATAATAAGAATAAGGATGGAGAAGATGAAGAGTACGTGAAGAAGTTAATGAATTATTTCAATTTGGACCATCTTAGTGGGAAATGGATTAATTCGTTGAGTAATGGACAGATGAGACGAGCCCGTATTGCCAAAGCGTTAATTGGGAATCCTAGTTTATTAATAATTGATGATCCATTTTTAGGATTAGATCCAGAAGCAACCGAATTAGTTTCGCAGAGTTTATATAAAGTTAGCCAGGAATTATCAACCGGAATAATTATTGGATTGAGAATGCAAGATAAGGCCCCCGAATGGATCAGCCATCTTTGTTATATCACCGAAGAAGAAGGGTTGAAAGATTCCGGACCGATTAGTGAGATTAAACCTAAAATTGAAAATGAATTGAAGCAAGTCTCCAAATTACATTCGCAACATGAAAAATCATTACGTTTACAGGAGTCGCAGTTAGAAGCTATCAATAACGACCAGCTTTGTCCTGACAGTATCCCACACATTGAATTCAAAGGAGCCTCAGTTGTTTATCGAGGATTACCAGTATTGGAAAACTTTTATTGGAAAGTCGAAAAAGGATCTAACTGGAGAATCTTGGGCAATAACGGTACCGGTAAAACAACCTTGCTTTCTCTAGTTACCGCCGACCACCCGCAGTCCTGGAGGTCCGTGGTCTCAATCGATGGAACCGTTCGTAAAACTGGTAATGGGATTTCATTTTTCGATGTCAATAATAAGATTGGAATCTCATCTCCAGAGCTACACGCCTTGGTGCCGTCCAGTTCTAGAACCATGTACGAGATCATCTATAATGGGTTGGTTAAGGATGTGGGTAACTCTAATTTTCAATTTAGAGGTGATCCTGCTAAGATTGATCCCTTTGGCATGCATATCTTAGATAAATTTCAAGATCGATTATCTCTAAATGGCAACAAGCTTTTCGGAGAGTTATCTATAAGCGATCAAAAGCTTTGTCTTTTCCTAAGAGCAATTATCAAGAATCCAGAGATTCTTATATTAGATGAAGCCTTTTCTTGCATGGACGACGAAGCCATAATGGCCCGATGCCACGAGGTCGTCGACCACGAGTTGAAACACACCACGGTGCTAGCAATCGGCCACATCGACTGGGAAATCCCACAATGTAACTACTTGTTGAAACTAACTGGTGATAACAACCGTAGTTATCAATTAATGAAATACCTTTAGCAGCAAAAAATAGCTTATTAACAATAGACTGAAATGCACGGGTGTAGACTCGGGACTCTCTTTTAATTACCCACGTTTTTGTGTAAAATTGTCTCTCGCTCCGGGTGTTTTGTGCCAAAAAACGTCATTTGCGGAACGCGCGCGAAAAAAACGACAACGACACAACGACACAACGCCTACTAACACCCGCTGGCGGAACCTTCTGGCGCACTGGAGAGCTGACAGACTGGAGAGCTGCCAGACTGGAACACTGGCAGACTGGTTTACGGCTGGCATTATATATCATACCCACGGGCAGCTTGTAGAAGGTGTCGCTTATCTACAGGGATACATTGTGTAGGGAAATTGGGTTCAGCAGGCTTTGTTCCCCTATTTTTCTGAGCTTTGTTTTTTCCATTGGTTTTTTTTTCTTCACTTTTTTTTTAAAATTCGATTTTTGTTTGATTATTTTTTTTTATTATAGTTTTTTTTTTATTATAGTTTTTTTTTTATTATATTTTTTTTATTATATTTTTTTTTATTTTTTTTTGTCCTTTGCTGATTCCGGGCGTGTGCTACCAATACTTCTGGCTAGTTATAATCATATCATATCGGCATTGGCTAGCAGTTTTTCTTTAGATAGAGTATTTCCAATTCAGTTGTGTTGGGTGAAGACTAGTGCTGACACCATAAATTGTGTTGAAAGGATACGTTCGTTTAAATAGAAGTAGAGATCCGGAGAAGTTTTTCTGTCAACGTCTTGTGCTCTTCTCGTTGTTTATCGATAATAGTTTTTAGTTATTGAATTGAAAAGGAGGAAAATGTCCAGTCAGATTCCAAACGCCCCTCCCGATGATAGACCGAAAGAGGTTTTGGCAGACCTAGAGTATGGTCGGTTGACCTCCAAAGAGTATTTGCATGTTTCCAAACATCCAGTGGGAGAACCATTGCCGGTGCCCATTGATGACGAGCCTCCATATAGTATATACATTGCCACTTATATCAGTTATCTTATTTTGATTATCATTGGGCACATTCGAGACATCACCGGGAAGATCTTCAAGCCTAAGGAATACGAGTATTTAGTGGAAAAGGATGGATTTGCACCATGGTATGATGGGTTTGAAAGTTTTTATGTGCGTAGATTGAAATTGAGAATTGATGATTGTTTTGCTAGACCAATCCACGGTGCTCCAGGTCGTTATATCCAATGTTTTGATCGGGAACGCACCAATCATGATGCCAACTATACTTATTCTGGTGGTTCTACCGAGTGTTTAAATTTATCTTCGTACAACTATTTGGGTTTTGCTCAATCCCATGGGGTTTGTACCGATTTTTCTTTAGATATTACTGAAAATTACGGTACTTCTGCTTGTTCTGCTCGTAATTACGTTGGGACTACGGATTTGCATAAAAAATGTGAAGCCGTCACCGCGGATTTTGTTGGTAAAGAAGACGCTATCATTGTTTCTCAAGGTTATGGTACTAACGCTAGTTTGTTTTCTTCTTTGGTTGATTCAAAATGTTTGGTTATTTCTGATGAATTGAATCACGCTTCGATTCGTTATGGGATTCGTCTTTCTGGTGCCATTGTTCGAGTTTTCAAACATAACGATATCAAGGCTTTGGAAAAATTAATTAGAGATCAAATCGCTCAGGGCCAACCAAAAACTCATCGTCCTTGGAAAAAAATCATTATTGCAGTCGAAGGTTTATACTCAATGGAAGGTAACATGTGTAATTTACCAGAACTCGTGGATTTAAAAGATAAGTATAAATGCTTCTTATTCGTTGATGAAGCCCATTCTATTGGTGCTTTAGGTCCCAACGGTCGTGGTATTTGTGATTATTTCTCCGTTGATCCAAATCGGGTGGACTTATTAATGGGTACCTTCACTAAATCTTTTGGTGCTACCGGTGGTTATATAGCGGCTGATAAACATATTATCGATCGTCTAAGATTAAATTATCTTACTAATTCTTATAGTGAATCGGTTCCTCCTCCAGTTTTGGGTCAAATCATTTCTTCTTTAAATGTTATTAGTGGTAAAATAAGCCCTGGTGAAGGTAAAGAAAGATTAGAAAGAATCGCTTTCAATTCTCGTTATTTGAGATTAGGTTTAAAACGTTTGGGTTTCATCGTTTACGGTGCTGATGATTCTCCAGTGGTTCCTCTCCTACTTTTCTTACCCGCTAAAATGCCCGCAGTTTCTAGAATGTTATATTCAATGAAAATCGCCGTGGTTATCGTGGGTTATCCCGCTACTCCTTTAAGTAGTGCCAGAGTTAGATTGTGTCTTTCTTCCGCTTTAACTAAAGAAGATTTGGATTACGTCTTGACTAAATTTAGTGAAATTGGTGATTTAATCTATTTGAAATTTAGTAGTGGTATCGCTGGTGGCTCTAAAATTCCTGGTGAACCTCCAAGATGGTCTATCGAAGACGTTCTTGCTCACAACGTCGAAGATACCAAAAAGGCTAAACTTTTTTGATTCTTGTTGAAACACTATAAATGCTCTAGATCTGAAATAGAACTGGACCGTTATAAAACCTAAAAAACAAAAAAAGCAAAAAGTTTAAAAGAGAAAAAAATCAAAAAAAAAAATAACAAACAAACCAAAGCACCCGCTTACGGGGAGAATGAATAATGTCTCTTCAATTTGGAATTATATGTTTCCTTATGTCATAATATATTACCTATTCCTATTTATTTCTTTATAATATTATTCAAACTTTAGTTGTTTATATATTTCTAAAACCTTCTTAATTTAATAATCTCTTTGTCTTTCTTGCACCATATAAATATATAAGCAATCATTTTATTCTCTTGTACATTTCTATTTAGTTATAAACTGTTTGAAAATTCAATATGGGAGTAGGATTTTTTTGATGTAATCCGCAGCGATTGGTAAAAAAAAAAAATAAATAAATGGAAGCAGCAAAAATACCGTAGAGAAACCATTCTAATTCACATATAATACACTGTCAAACACGAATGGATCTTGAAATACCAGAGTCTTTAGTGCCTCCTTTAAAATTCAATTCAGTGCAGCCTAGTCTCTATAGAGGAGCTTATCCCCGAGAAATCAACTTTCCTTTTTTACAAACTTTACAATTGAAGACAATTGTATCTCTTACTCCAGAACCAATAAGTGCTGAAAATGATCCCAGTCTATATGATTTTGCAAAGTCTAATAATATTAAATTGATTCATTTAGAATGTGCTCAATCGGGCAAAGGTAAGAAAAGAGGTGTTCCTACTGGTTATACAGCTATATTAGAAGCATTAAATATAATGATACATAAAGACTTAGCACCAGTATATATACATTGCCTAAATGGTGGACAGGTGACAAGTCTCGTAATTGCATGCTTAAGAAAGTTACAATTTTGGTCCTCGATTGCAATATTTAATGAGTTCATCAATTTTACTGCAAATATCACTGTGAACGATCGTAATTTCGTCGAGGGTTTCAAAGGTGATATAAATATCAGCACATCCAATAAAGTTGATTGGTTATGGGTTGGTATGAGCAAAGGGGTAATTGGGAATCATCCGAAGATAAAAGTCAATGAAATTGATTCTGATCCTAAATCAAAGATTAATGATGATACGAACATTTGAAGGTTACAAATATACGAACTTTTATTAATTAGTTATTGATATATATATATATATATATATATATATAAATTGCTGTAAGCATATCAAGCAGTTCCTCATACACGTTGATAGAATAAGCAATAAGCATTTTTATTTAAAACTTGACTTTCTTTGACATTATAAGTCACTTTAGCATCATCAAAGTAACACCAATTTCTTGTCTTTTTTGAATCATTGGCTTTATGAACATAAGAGGTATAATGTCCTGTTGATAAATTTCCAAAATGATTGGCAACACCATACAATTTATACCTGAAAGGCGGTTGCTGATTTCTAGTAGGTAACGTAGATAATATGAGTTGTTCCTTTTCCTTAGTCATACTTTGCCCCAGTGTAGAGTTAATCGTTGTCCCAACTTCGGGCCAATAGGAAGTTAAATCGAGAACATCATTAACTGGATAGGTAACAAAAGTATCCATTTTATTGATATACCCACTCGGAATCATTTTAAACCTCTTAAAATGAATAATAAGAACTTCTGGTAATCTAGTAATTGTGATCTTTTTGGTCAGCTTGGTAAATTTTTTACAGCTAGAACAATGCCATTTGTTATTATCGTCTAATAACTCAGTTGCAGTAAACTCTTTTAAGCATTCATCCAACAGTACCGGTACATTAGGGTTCCCCAATTTTTGAGGAATAGGTAAAGATAATATGGAGAAGGCATTGTATGTAGTGGAAGTCGAGTTACACTCTAAACATCTTAATTGAGACAAGTATTGTCCCTGAAAGTAATCAACAATGATAGAAAAATTTAGCTTAAGATATCTTTCCCATTCAATTGTCAGCGCCAATCTTACAGGTAGTATCTCACGAGTTTTCTCTTGTTCAGGTGTTAACTCGGTTATGGCCTTTTTCTCTTGAGGATTGTCGATTATCATCTGATTTAAATCTTCGTGTAGGCCATCTAAAATGAAATTTAAAAATTCAATGCAATCCTGTTGGTCAAACGAAGCAAACTGTTGACAAGGTGAAAGAGATCCCACAACTTTCTTAAAATCATGGGGAGCAAAGTACTTGCCTGAGTTCTGAAACATGTTACCTAGAAGGCTGACAAAGTTGGTTGTTAAAATACCCTTGGAACCTAATTTGTTATTAAGATTAATATGCTGACGATAAGATTGTAAAGATGTGGATGAGGTTGCTGAAGAACTTGTCGTTGGAAAAAAAAACCTTGTCAATTGTGGTGTAGCACCAAGGCACTGTAAAACGCAATTCATATAACATGAATTTCCAAGGTTAGTTAATCCTGTAGTATATTGATCAAGAAATTTCACTGGATTTTGACTTGATGAAGCAATTTTCCGCATTGGTGGTTTGGATGGAGACTGAGAAGCATTTGGGGCTGATGCCGATACAGTGGAAGGCAGCTTGTGTTCGATAGAGAGTGTGGAGTTGCTTCTGGATCGTTGAACTGATGATGAACCATTACTCATAGATCTTTTAGGCGTCTTAGGTGCTTGCTGTTGAGGTGGTGTATCTGTGTGATGGGGTCCCAGAGATAAAGGTCTTCCATAGTTATGCACGTTCATGGGTACCGACAGGTCTTGACTCGAAATGAACGTATTTGAAACCGGAGTAGATGAAGTTGATTTTGCAGTTGACAAGTAGTCACCAAAATTTCGCAAGTAAGGTGAAGAAGTTGATCTGTTGGAGTCTATATCAGCGGATCTTCTGTGGCTGTTAGTTGATGAAGTGAAGCTACTACTTCTTGATGAAGAAGGGGATTCAGAACCCCCTTTAGACAAACTGGCTTGGGGTCTAGTAAGGATTTGAGTAGGTAAGCTTCTTTTGAGCGAGGAGTCTCCAAATACAGAATGCCAATAAAAAAGACCACCTGCTAGGAAAAGTGGATGTGATTTGAGCCGAGAGCTCAAATATTTATTCTTAAAAGTAAGTAGTTCGATTAGTGGTTGGAAAGGATTGGCGCTAGGAAGTCCACTCTTGTCATCATTGATAAGCAGGTTCTTTAATGCTTGAAACCTATCAACACCACCACCCCCAGGGCCATATCTTAAGTTATATATTATCACCAAGTCATATCTATGTCTATTTTGAAATCTTTCAAACTGCTCTTCAGTGAGATGCATTTTAAGTCTTTCTTCGAGATCCATATCATTGAGTTGGTCGAAGGTTCTGTGTTTTGCTGTTATCAAGCTACTTATATGAGAAGGTTCGATATTAACGATCTCACTATAGTTTATATGACTGTAGTTGAATTCTTTTGCGGTTCTAAAATCAATTAAAAGAATCTTTGGGCGACTAGGAGACCTGATCAATGCTTCAAGTTCATAAGGTGTGATGATTTCCCTATACTTGAATTTATCGAGGGGTTTACTATTGATAACTCCATTTGGTTTTGCTAAATCATGAGAGCCTTTAGAAGCCTTCAAGCTAGCGAGGCGAGCCATTAATGGATCCAATGAAGATACCGATGATGGCGACTTAGGTGCACGATCAAGAAAATCGTTAATAGTTTTAAATGCAATAAAATCCTTATCGAGGGTTTTCTTAATTTGGACAACAAAATCTTTCTGTTCACCTGACTTTAAACAGTGATTATACAAGTTATTGGTAATCCTGAAAGATACGTATGCTATTTCATAATCACAGGTCCCTAGGTGGTCTAGTTTCTTGATCTCTCGTTTGAATATTTCTAATAGAGTTATTTGGTAATTTAGTAGTCTAGGAATCTTGGAGGTACTAGCTATTAGATCAGTGGAAAGATCACTAGAGAGCTTCTTGAGCTCATCTATGACCTTTAATTCTACCATGCTAGTTACCATGGAAATATGCTATAGAATGTACAATTATTAAAAGATTTGATTTCTAGAATAAAATAGATCGAGGGCAATTCGATTAGTTATACAGTTTTTGTCTTAGTTTAAAATTAGGTGCGGGAACAACACCCGTACATCATAAAGATTTGGCTGCTACAAGAGACTATAAGATGAAGTATAAGAATTTAAACGTTAACCAGATAAGATATTCTACAAAGCATTACGAAATTCTTTCAAACCAGCATCATAACCTTGTTCGAATTCCCAAAGGTGCTTCAGTTCACCTTTAGTTTTCTTGTGTTCTTCTAATCTTGCCAATTTGAAAGCCTGGTTTCTTCCAATGATCGAACCATTGAATTTATGAAATTCCATTGAGTCAGCCCAAGCATTAGTGAACCCATCCCAGTATCTTTCGTGTTCGAAATGTTCATTAGGATCGGTACTATTCCAATAATTACAGTGAGAGTGGTAAGCATCACGCGAAACTTCTTCAAACTTACCTTGATCTGGCTCATCACCTTGACTATTATAAGGAGGTCTAATTGCACCTTTGTCAGTCATAGTTTTGAAATCCCATTCACCACCATTACCACTTTTGAATTTGTAAGTCCAGAAAAATGAACCATAACCGGCCCTTTCAGAAATATGACGAAGTTGGTGATTACCGTAATCAATTACCAACTGGTCTCTTCTATCATTAGCACCATTTTTGTCCCAAGATTGACCGTCCAAAACACATGAATATTCACCAACCATAAAGTCGACACCTCTACCATTGTCATTGAGATTTGTTAGAATGTCACCTTGTAAATCACCAATGATTTGTTCTGGTGCTTTATTTTTATCATCGTCAGAGAAACATCTATAAACATGGTGGTCAACAACAACTCCTAAATAACCAATGCTATTTTGTTTTTCTTGAACCCAATGGACCCATTGGTGAGGATTCCAACCATCAGATATTATAATTGGAATTTGTCTATCAACTTCACGGATTTCTTTTATTGAGGCAGAGTAATATTGTTTTTGTCTTTTAGCATCATCCGACCATTCGGATTCATTAACAATTTGAATTCCTATAATATTCTCATAATCAGCCAAATCTTGAGCAATGAATTTGAAAGCTTCAGTCATTTGTACCTGAGCAGAGAAATCTTCCCAAAAATCGGCTGAGCCACCATTCTTTTCACCACTATGGTCAGCACCATTTGCACCACCTGGTAAACCATGGATATCGACTAAGACCCCGATATCGTGTTCTGCGGCTTTTTCAACAAAATGTGATTTGAAAATGTTCCAAGCATTAGCATATACCTTTGTATATTTTTCAAACTTAGTATCATCAGCAAACTTCCCTCCGTCAATTTGCCAATAACCCAAAGGTACTCTAACGGCAGTGACTTGATGATCTTTCAACCAACTCCAATCATCGTCAGACATAAAACCTTGCCAGTGATTTTCAAATTTCTCTCTTGCTCCATCCTTGCCTAATTTCTTGACCGATTTTTTAGCAGCTTCCAATTCAAATTCAGTATCATCAATAAAAATTTCATCAAAAATCCATTTTTCATTCACAAAACACGAACCAATATTGACCCCAAAATTATGACGGGATTGGTATATTTGTCTCTTGGTGGGAGGTTGACCCTCGTTAATTGGTGGATCTGCGGCTGGTAACTCGGAAGCTCTACTTTTAATTTTAAGTTTGGAAAACATTATAAAAAGGTTGCAATTGGTACCAAATTCAATGAAAAGATAAAAAACAGTATAAGATCAAGCGATTTCAAAACTGAGGAAACTCAATTGGTTTATATATCGATTCTAATGCCTTTCAAGGAGTGGAAGACCATATATAAAAGAATTCTGTAGAATTAACCACTGAACAGTATTAGATATTTCGACTAGACGATATGAATTGCTCTTTTCTTGGAGTAGGTCACAAAAAAATTTAAATAAGCATAGACCCTTTTTGGAAAGTGACGCATCCGTACATCTGGAGATCAGATCGGATTTTCAAACAAAGGCTGGGAAAAAAAAATATGTCAAAATCAAGGCCAAAGACCCCGATAAGACATTCAAGCTTTTGTATAATGGGAGAAGATGGACAGGCATTTGGAGTCAAGTACGCAAGATCAATGGCCCGAGCTTTTCAAGGTATTGTATGGTAAATTCAAGCAGATAAATACACATTTAACTTTCCTATCATCGCATTCGAGAACGACCATCCCTACATTTGAAGTTATATCTAAATTGAATAAAGACATCAGTCAGCTAGATTTAAGTGTTATTAAAAACATATTTCCACGCGGAGATGTATTTTATGATTATGTTGATGAAAATCAAGTCAGATTAGGGCTTATTGAAAAAGTTGAATTTAGCTGGGAAAAGGGGTATAAGCAAAAGGAGGCATCAAGCATCGATGAAGTTTACGAGGATGTTGAGAATCAAAATAAACGGAAACAGTCGGAGGATAATCAGCTACTCGTATTTGAGTTTCGAGATGTGAAAATGAATAGTATTGGTAAAAAGATTTCAAATAAAGGATGGCAAAAATATTCCAAACAAAAACAGAAGCAAACCAATGATTTCTTCTTGGAAAATAAAGATATGAATATGGACTTGCTTACAACCTCACAAATCGTGAACATTTTAAATTCAAGAAACAGGAAATTTGAGAATTATGTTGGCGAATTCTTGAAGTCTAATAAACCATTGAAAGACTTCGAGGACGAATGTCGAAATTCCATTCCTAAACCTCCTGAATTCGAAGACCCAATTGACCAACTTAAGAAGCGACGTGATACCAAGGACGATTACATGGAGAAACCAACTGTTGATAAGATGATTGATACTTTGAAAACTTCCGATAATTATAGAAATCAAATAGTATCGACCCATATTTTGAACGAAGCTCTCCCAGCTAGAACGGCAGAACTAGTGTTAGATGCAGATGATGGTACTCAAATCATTCATCCGGAGTTGGAAGAAGCATTATTTCAGTATAAGGGAATCGATATAAGCCATGATTTGTATATACACCAAGTTGAAGCATTGAAACATATTATGTATGATGCATATAATGGGAAGCATGTTATAATAACCACACTGACATCGCTGGGGAAATCATTGATTTATCAGATCCCTATAATCAATGACTTACTATGGGATATCACCAATGAAGCCAATATAAAGAAAAGATCAACGACGGCGTTTTTCATATTCCCAACCAAAGCCTTGGCCCAGGATCAAAAAAGACACTTGGAGACGTTTTTAGAGTATATTCCAAGTTTAACGCAGAAAAGGAAAATCTTAATTGATTTATATGATGGAGATACCCCGTACGAAACACGGAAACGAGTCAGAAGATATTCAGATATAATTTTCACCAACCCGGATACGATCCACGCATCGATTCTCCCGAATTTTGATAAGATGTATGGAGAACAAAGAGACTGGGAGGATTTTCTACTCAAATTGAAGTACGTTGTTGTGGATGAGTTACACGTATATAAGGGGACATTTGGGGTGAATGTCAGTTATGTGATGAGTCGAATGCAGCGAATCAAGTATCACTTATTGGTGAACGATACTGCGGGTTGTGGGCATAATATACAATTTATCTCGTGTTCGGCAACGATTCTGAATCCAACCAACCACTTTCGAACAATCTGTGGATTGTCAGATTTAAAGGAGATTGTTCATGTTAAAGACGATGGTAGTCCCATGGGGATGAAGAAATTAGTCGTATGGCAGCCATCAGCTTTGATGAACAAAAGAGGAGAGGAGATCCAAAGTCAGATAAAAAGCTCGAACGAAGTGATCAAGCCCCAGCCAATGGTCCCAAGAGAGCATATTATACCCACCCTGGCCAAGATATTAGTCAGGTTGTTGAGCGAACATCCCAATATTAAATGTATAATTTTTTGTCCGATTCGACAAGTCTGTGAGATGTTAATGAAGGAAGTCAGGCAACTAATCAGGGACACCGAGATCAGCAATGAGGATATTATGTCATACCGAGGGGGTTATTCCGCCGGTGATCGAAGAGTTATTGAACGGAATATGTTTGAAGGGAAATTGAAAGCCATAATTGCCACCAATGCATTAGAGTTGGGGATTGATTTATCGGGATTGGATGTTGTGATGACAGTCGGGTTCCCCATGCTGAAGCTGAATCTACATCAACAGTTTGGACGGGCCGGTCGATCAGGAATGAGTAGTTTAGCGATATTTGTTGCCGGGAATACCCCAGTCGACGAATATTACATAAAGAACTCGCAAGAGTTGACTGAGAAAAACTACGAGGATCCGTGTGTCGAAGGAATCCGGCAGAATGCCATGGCTTTGGAGAACCACTTACATTGTGGAGCTAAAGAAATCGGCATCAAATTACAAGATGTTAGTTGGTTTTGCAATGACGAAACATTATTCCAGCAAACTCTTACGGAGAAACTCCAATACGATTCAGTCAACGAAACCTACATTAGTCGAGTTGAAACCCCCCATTTGAGTTTCAGTATCCGAGTAATTGAAGATGAAAAATTTGCAGTTATTGATATAACCAACCAGCGAAATTTCATAATCGAAGAAATCGAAGCGCTGAGAACCAGTTTCACCCTCTACGAAGGAGCGATTTTCCTCCATCAAGGGCTAACCTACTTGGTGAAGGAATTCAATTACGAGTCGAAATACGCCAAAGTGGTTCGCGTCAAAGTGGACTGGACAACGAGTCAGCGAGATTTCACCGACGTGAACCCCATTGAAATCGAATTAATCAAATGCTTGCAAAACGGTAAGGATGTACCGATTTTTTTCGGGAGATTTGAAATCATCATCATTGTATTTGGGTATTTCAAAATCAACAGACGCGGAGAAATCCTTGAAGCGATTGAAGTTAAAAACCCGCCAATTAAACTCTACAGTAAAGGGCTTTGGATAGACATTCCGCAATGGGCAATTGATTTGATCAAACACAAGAACTTGAATAGCGCCGGCGCCATTCATGCTGCTCAACACGCCATCATGAATGTCTTACCGGTCTATATCAGCGGGAGTGTTGGCAGTGACTTGGGAGATGTTGAATTGAGTACCGAGTGTAAAGCCCCGGAAAAAGAATTTGCATCCAGATTATCTAATCGCCGGCGTCCTGCCCGGCTAGTGTTCTACGACCTGAAAGGCGGTCACTTGGGCACCGGCATCTCCTTAAAGACATTCGAATACATTGATCAAATCCTACGGGCCACCTATGATCTCATCACCACTTGCGATTGTGAATGGGGGTGTCCCAAATGCGTATGCGGAAGTTTCTGTAAAGAGCTCAGTCAAGTGATTCTGAAACCGGGGTCAATCATCATCATCGGGGTGCTACTAGGCATTGACCAATCAACATTACAACAAGTTCAAGACGGTCCTGAGCTCAATATGCCTCCCATTGTCACCGACACCATTCTCGGAAGCGGCAGCAGTGGGATCAAAATGAGTAAAGACGTGCAAGTCATCGAGCCAATGTCTCAAATTTCTCAAAAGTAAACAATTGCAAATACTCGTTTTAACCGTTTCCCGAGGGATTATATAAGCGCCCGCCCGCGCCTTATGTAATCAGGGGATTTGCTAGCCAATAACGCACAAAAGGTTTAGTATTATGGGCCCACCCGACAAATTCCGTTAGCAGATGACTCGGCCGCGGGACACGACCTCTCTGGGGGAGGGCATCCGTTTAGGGTATACGGAAACCTTATGCCGGGAGGATGTAGTAATATTCAGTGATCCCTGTTGTGCTCCTTGTACTAGCTGTACGTTGCATTATAAGTGAATAATTGTTGGTCTTTGGCATTGTTATTAGCACAAGGGTATAGCTACTGGGGGTTGGTGTTAGTGTAAGGATGTTCCTAATACCGGCATCGAATAAATAATCTCACAAATATTCATAAAATTTTCAGTACTTCCGCACTGGTCTTCCGAAATGTCTAATAATCATATTCTTTTTTTTTTTTTATTTATTGCGTATTTATTGCTTTCTAAAAAAACTTTCTTTATATATAAAATTAATGATTTCTAGGAGTTAGAATTGTTTTATTAGAAATTTTTCATTTTGGTTTATTGTCTGTGTTTTATTTTTCTTTTTTTTTTTTTACGTTTTTTCTTTCTTTGATATAACTGTTTCGTTCTTGTTCTGTTCTTTTTTCTTTTTTGGTTTTGTTCTTTTCTTGTTGTCAACTTTTGTAAGTCTAATGGAATATGACGCTGGCCACCCTGTTACTCCCATCGACTAATCCAACACCAACCACAACAACCGTATCTACATCAAAGGAATGGGTGTTGCCCCCCAGACCCAAAAACGGACGGAAAACAGGATGCAATATCAAGAAGAGAAAGTCGATAAATTCAATAATTGAGTCGAATCCCGAAGAGTCCAAGGAAAAGGAAAAGAAGAATCCTCAAATTAATTTGCTAAATAAAAACATCAAGTCCATCGACAAAGAAAATTATCAATTGAAAAGTCATTTGCTTTGTTTGATTCATGATTATAAACAATTACGTCAAATTGTATTGAATGGAGGTGTTAATATGGATAATGAAGGAAGCACCAGGAAAAGATCGTATCATGAATTGGTTGATCCAATGAATGATTTAATATCCAATATGAATGGGTTAACCCATGATCCTTCAAGTCCTATGTTAAGTGAAGAAGATGATTACGAAGAAGATGACGAATTTTGGAATCGTGCTAAGTACGAACAAGATGATTTTTTCAATTACTTAAATTTCGACGATACATCAAGTAAATTAGACGATGAAAGTGCTAAATTATTATCACAAATTGAAGAAGAAGGTGAATTGCCCGATGAAGAAGAGGTCGAAGAAGATATCGAGTCTCCTAATTTATCCAGATCAACTTCTCCTTCGGCAATGAGTGAAAGCGATGAAAATAGCTTAATGACCTCCTTGACTAGATCAACTACAGTATCCACCAATAATTCTTTTATGAATATAAATTCAAAACCAATTTTATATTCAAATAATTTACACCTGCAACCTCCTTTCAAATTTTACGATTTGCCAGCTTCTACTGCGAAGAAATCTTTCACTTTTGAAGATTTTGGTAAATCTAATGATGATCTTATGAGTATTATACAAGAAGATAATTATAATCAAGTTACCGATTTCTTAGAAGAAAAATTAATCGATAACAATCTTAATTATTATGAAAATATTAACCATAATAATCATTGGAAATAGATTTTCTACCATTAGATCTCTATTCAGTTCTCCTATTCCCCTCCCTCCTTCCCTTTTATGACATGACGTTATGCTTTGAATGTTATTTATTTCTATTTATTCGTTATTTATTCAATAAATTATTTATTCTCTCGTACCACTTATCCTTGTAGCCCGTCGCGGATTTAACCTCACCAGTATGGGGAAATACTGGGGTTTAAGCTTTCAATGACCATCAGAACGTCTTACGATATAACCTTTGCAACCTTAAAATCAGCTCATAGCTTATTGTTGGTGATTATAGATTGCAGGTTGCGGATTACCCGTTTACATATTACTGGTTTGCAGGTTCACCCGTTTGCAGGTTTACCCGTTTACAGGTTCACCCGTTTACGGATTTTACAGGTTGGAGCTTTTTACGGATATCGCAAATACCGACGTGTTTAAAAATTTATAACAATCTTACGTTTACTTGCTATTACACAACATCAAACGTGATGGATTTATCATTATTGGAATTCTCAATTGATTTTGAAGGTCAAAAATTGGTTGATTCAATTATCTCTATTTTATCTTACATTTCAATCCCAATTAGTTTTCTTATTGGTTTTTCAACTGGCTCAGTTGTTAATTTAGTTATTTCATTTGCTAGTTTTATCATCTTATCTTGGTTAATTGTTTTACCAGCTTGGCCTAAATATAATCAAAATCCAAGTAATTGGCAACAAGTCAAATATGAATTTTAATCAAGAGTCAAATCTTTTTTTGGGGTTTGATTTATCAACTCAACAGTTGAAAATTATTGTTAGTAATGAAAATTTAAAACATTTGGATACTTATAACGTTGAATTTGATTCGGTTTTCAAAGAGAAATATGGAATTCATAAAGGAGTTATTGAAAATGATGAAACCGGGGAAATCTTATCTCCAGTACTTATGTGGTTAGATTCGATTGATTACGTTTTTAATGAAATGAAAAAGGATAACTTCCCCTTTGATAAAGTTAAAGGTGTAAGTGGTTCTGGTATGCAACATGGATCAATCTATTGGTCCGCTGATGCTAAAAAGTTATTGTCCAATTTGGATTCGAATCAAGATCTTTCTAGTCAATTAGACGACGCTTTTTCTTTCAAGACTTCTCCTAATTGGCAAGATCATTCTACTGGTAAAGAAATCAAAGATTTCGAAAATGCAGTAGGTGGTGCAGATAATTTGGCTGATTTGACCGGTTCAAGAGCTCATTATAGATTTACTGGTTTACAAATTCGTAAATTAGCAACTAGATTGAATCCAAAATTGTATAGTCAAACTGAGAGAATTTCTTTGGTTTCAAGTTTTGTCGCTAGTGTCTTGTTAGGTTCAATCACAAATATTGAACAAGCTGATGCTTGTGGTATGAATGTTTATGATATTTCTCAAAATTCTTATAATGATGAATTATTAGCAGTTGCCGCCGGGGTTCACCCCAAAATTGATGGTGCTTCAGATAAGGATTATCAATCGGGTGTGGCTGAATTGAAATCAAAATTAGGTGACATTAATCCAATCAGTTATAAATCAATTGGAAAGATTTCTCCATATTTCGTTGAAAAATATGGTTTCAGTGTAAATACTAATATATACTCTTTCACTGGTGATAACTTGGCTACCATCATTTCCTTACCTTTATTACAAAACGATATCTTGATTAGTTTGGGTACTTCCACCACTTGTTTATTAATTACTGAAAATTATACTCCTTCTTCTCAATATCATTTGTTTAAACATCCAACGATGCCAAACCATTATATGGGTATGATTTGTTATTGTAATGGTTCGTTGGCAAGAGAACGTATCCGTAACTCAATTAATGAAAAATATCATTTAAAACAAAATGATTGGTCTAAATTTAACGAAATTTTAGATTCTTCTAAAAAATTCGATGATAAACTAGGTATTTACTTCCCATTAGGTGAAATTGTTCCAAATGCGTCTGCACAAATTAAAAGATTTAAATTAGATTCTAATGATAAATTAGCTGAAGTTGGTGATTGGGAAATTGAAGAAGACGTATCATCAATTGTGGAATCACAAACTTTAAGTTGCAGATTAAGATCAGGCCCAATGTTGACCAATTCTCAATCTAAAGACTCATCTTCAAACTTGCACTCTTCCAAACTCAACTCCATCTATCAAGACTTAACTCAAAGGTTTGGTGAATTATACACTGATGGTAAAAAACAAACTTTTGAATCATTAACTGCAAAACCGCATAAAATTTATTACGTTGGTGGTGCTTCAAATAACTTAAGTATTATCAAAAAGATGGGTTCTATTTTAGGCCCCACCGATGGTAACTTCAAAGTTGAAATTCCAAATGCCTGTGCCTTAGGTGGTGCCTATAAAGCAAGTTGGAGTTTCAAATGTGAAAAAGAAGATAAGTGGATTGAATATAACGATTATATTTCAAGTTTATTTAATTTTGACGACGTTGATAATTTCAAAACAGAAGAAAACTGGGAAAACTACTTCAATGGTTTGGGTATGTTAGCCAAAATGGAAGACCATTTAAATCATGATTAGATATTAGACATAAATAAAAGTACTGTTCTGTAAGATGCGACTGTAAAAAAAAAAAAAAAAATTAGAAAATCAATGTTCAGCGTAAGAACTTCATTAAAATGCTTAGGTTCATACGAAGACTGCAAGTGAGATATTACTCGAGTATCCCCTCTACTATAAGTGCGTTGAATATTTCAAATGCTAGCACCAAAATTCCAAATCTTGAAGAAATTCTCAAAACTTCATCAGATCAACAAGCAGAACTTGACTCAATTCACGAATTGGTTTCAAGCGATTTAAATCCTAGTCTTAAGAACGAATTACTCAGTCATGGATTGAATTATGATTTCTCTCTTTTCCACAAAGTTTCCAAATACAATCATGATTGGTCGAGTGACTCTTTGCAAAGTTTAATAAGGAATAATCCCGGTCGAGTCTTTTCGTCTTGGGATTTATATGAAAAATTTTCAAACGAGTCAAATGTGACCAATGCAGTCATTGAGGTTGTGATAAATAAGCTTCTTGCCGGTGAGAAAGTTGAAATCCGAGATAATGAGTTCAAGTTGAGCTTATCCAATTTGTCAAGATCCTTGAACCTTTTGAATGGCTCAAGCATTGATAATGAAGACATTTTCACATTGATTTTGAATTCAATGAGTGAATTGAATGTTATTAGTGGCTTAAAGCTTATAACTAATGAACGCTTCAAAAATTGGTTTTTGCTGAAGGGATTGGCAGGGTTACAATGCAGACAACTCTTGATTGGGTTTGATTCTATCGATCTCAACACAGCTTTACTGAAGGAAATAATCACCAAAGTCCTCGATACTTCTTTTAAAATCAATGAGGATCTTGATAAGTCAAACGAAATGGAAGAGGTAAACTTTAAGGAACTTTCACAAACAGGTGAATATACACCTTTTTCAACCATTGAAAATACTCAATTACGTAACAAGTTGCTTGAATTCATTGACTCTACTGAATTGGATATTGCTCCAGCTCCTGAGTCTTTATTGATTCGTCTCAAGTTGATTGAAATTTACGGAATGTACGCAAACGATATTACCAAAGTATTGGAAAAATACCATAAATACCAGATTCATGGTAAGTTTGGTATTGAAATCATTCAATCAAAGTTGATTCAAAGTTTCATTTATCAGTTCATATCAACCAAGGATGACCATTTACTCAAAATCGCTGAAACCTTGAACTTGGAAGACATTCCAATCCCGATCCTACAAGCTTTCATTCTCGGTTACAGTACCAATAACATCGATCAATCGTTGAAACTCTATAATGACTATATTCAACAAGTCAGTAAGAAGCTAAATGATGTCACCAAAAGATCGCCGACCGGATTGCTTACTGAATCACTCATGTTGGCTTTCTTATCCAATAAAGACCGTGAATTTGCATATTTATTATTTGATAAAGCCATTGATAATGCCATTATTAGTGATGAATTGGAAATCGCTACAATCAAAAAGGTCTTCAAGGTATACGGCGATGCCTACAACGATGAAAATGAAGATGCGGCTACCCAATTCTTCCATAATCACCTATTAAAGACCGTAAGAGATTTGTAAATAGACTGTAATTAGGCTGCAAATAATATATATAAATTCATAAAGTTAATGAGAGGTACGGGTGTATGTCTATGACTCGAATAAGGCTCTTTTGCCAAAGTGACTCATTGAGAGGGTTATCGCTATACAAAACAAAAAAAAAAAATTAAAAAGAACGGAGTAGGCAAATTAAGCGAAGTGTTACTCACAATTTCTGATTGTCGGCCCTGAATTTTTCAATTTTTCATCTCATCTCTTGATATAAATATACCAGTAAAGTCGAGTATATACTTCAATTGTTGTTTTTCAATAAGCCACTAAGAAGCCAATTCACAGCATGTCAAGTCCAGTTACTATTCATTTGAGAGCCGAAACCAAACCATTGGAAGCTAGAGCAGCTTTAACTCCTTCAACCACCAAACAATTATTGGATGCTGGTTTCAAAGTTTACGTTGAAAAATCATCCCAATCTACTTTTTCAAGTGACGAATATGAAAAAGTTGGAGCCACCATCGTTCCTGAAGGGTCCTGGAAAGAAGCACCAAAAGATAGAATCATATATGGTTTGAAAGAATTACCGGAAGATGAAACTTTCCCATTAATCCATGAACATATTCAATTTGCTCACTGTTATAAAAACCAAGCTGGATGGCAACAGGTTTTGAAAAGATTCCCAGAAGGAAACGGTGTCTTGTATGATTTAGAATTCTTAGAAAACGATCAAGGTAGAAGAGTTGCTGCCTTTGGGTTTTACGCTGGTTTTGCCGGTGCTGCAATTGGTGTTTTAGATTGGGCATTCAAACAAACTCACTCTGATCAAGAAAACTTGCCAGGGGTTGTTCCTTATCCAAACGAAGATGCTTTGGTTGCTCATGTTAAAAAAGAATTGGATTCAGCATTGGCACAAAATGGTGGTCAATATCCTCAAGCTTTAGTCATTGGTGCCTTAGGTAGATGTGGATCCGGTGCTATTGACTTATTCAAAAAAGTCGGTATCCCTGATGATAAATTATTGAAATGGGATATGAAAGAAACTGCCCCAGGTGGTCCATTCAAAGAAATCATTGAATCTGATATTTTCATCAATTGTATATATTTATCTAAGCCAATTCCACCTTTTGTCAATTATGAAAGTTTGAATACTTCTAACAGAAAATTAAGAACTATTGTTGATGTTTCTGCTGATACCACTAATCCTCATAACCCAATTCCAGTTTATGATATTGCTACTGTTTTCAATGAACCAACTGTTCCAGTTAAAACTTCTGCTGGTCCTAAATTATCAGTTTGCTCAATCGATCATTTACCTTCCTTATTACCAAGAGAAGCTTCTGAATTTTTTGCTAAAGATTTAATGCCTTCTTTATTAGAATTACCAAGAAGAGATACTTCTCCTGTTTGGGTTAGAGCTAAACAATTATTTGACAGACATGTCGCTAGATTAAGCTCCTCCAATCTTTAAGTAAAAGTCGATTCTTTTATCACACTCCAGTCTATATTTAATTCTTGTATCTCTACTTAATTCATACTCCTAGTTTCGTTCATATCTTTAATGTAGAATCTTTGTGACATTTTGTCTTAATTTTTTATGTTCTTTTGCGTAAATTGTTGCAAAATTTGCTGCTTAATTGGCAGCACCTTGGCTTGTTCCCCAAACTTTGAAGCTATCAAGAGTGAATGTTACAAATATCGTTTTACAAAATAGCTAGTCTTTTATATTAAATGCTTATTCTAAAGTTACACTAACCTTCTTTTTATTTTTCTTACCTTTTCTCTTCTTTTTACCTTCATTCAACATAACTCTCTTAACTTCTTCCCCGTCAGTTTCATATTCAGACTCACTGGCTGCTGCAAGATCTTCAGTCTCGTCATAACGTCTTTTCATGGTGTTGAATTTTTCAACTGTTTCAGGACTTGCAACTACACAGTTTAATCTTTCACCACTATCGTAGACTGCGACTTGATCTCTAACATCGTCACTTACATCCCAAACAACTATTTTCCCATCTGAGGAAACTGATATCAAATATGGAGTATTGTTAGTCTCCTCATTATTGAGATAAGTTATGCCTTTTATACGGTTGGTATGACCTCTTAAACTGAAAACAGGCTTAAAAACTTGAGCTTTAGTTTCCCAAACTTTATCTTCACCGGTTTCGTCTTTACTATTAAGCAAAGCTTCAAAGTCAACAAAATCAATGGTACCATTTCCGTGACCAGTGATCAACCATTCCTTACCGTTGATTTTCAAGATATCAATGCACATTAAAGTAGAATTAAACTTGACCTTTTTAATGATCTTGGCGCCTGGAGTTAATGTATATACGAGTAATTGATTCAATAAACCAACAACAAAATGATTACCATCAGTTGACCACTTTACAAATTCACCAGATTGACCTAAATGATCTTTCCCCTTGATTTTTAAAACGGCAGCTTTCTTTGCAGTCATCAAGTTCCATAATCTAATCGTTTGATCTTTTGATACCGAAATAGCCACTCTACCAGTAGGATGTATAGCTAAATCATTAATCGCACCTTGGTGACCTTTCAAAGTTCCAAATAATTCCCAATCTTTAGTTCTCCATATTATAATTTTCCCATCTTCAGATCCAGATAATAACCATTTCCCTGATTTATCAGAAGCTTCAGATAACTTTGGTGAAATTTCTTGATGTTTACCTTTAGAACTAATTCCTTCATTCGAGAAACGTAAAGTAGTAATAGTACCTTGATGACTTAATAAGGTACCTAATTCTTTTCTTTTCTGTAAATCGTAAATTCTAATATGCTCATCGTTTGATCCGGTGACCAAGTATCTTTTGGCTAAATCTATAGACTTAATCGAAAGTGAGTGTGCTTGGAAATGGAATATTGGTTGGAAAATTGGTTGACTAGTTCCAGTCATCATTAATGACAAACACAATAAATTATGCTCATATGATCCAACCATTATACGAAATTGAACATTTTTAGCCGGTTTTCCGACTTTCCCAGTGACCTGCTTATCAGATCCCTTAGTGCTTCCCATTTCTATCCTTTGTGATAACTAAAATATAAGATTAATCCTTAATAATATAAAGCTTTACAGATTTATCATCGCGATGAGAAGAAGTTTCATCGAGGATGTCGTTTTTTTCTTCCTTTCAATGTCGCACGAAGCTTGAGTCGAGGGCACGACATTTTTCCTGCTCAAATCGAAAACCATAACAATACTATTTGCGGCCTTCACAGATCAAGCGATTACAAGAATCAGT
Source organism: Hyphopichia burtonii NRRL Y-1933 (assembly GCF_001661395.1). Lineage (NCBI taxonomy): Eukaryota > Fungi > Ascomycota > Pichiomycetes > Serinales > Debaryomycetaceae > Hyphopichia > Hyphopichia burtonii. Next base: position 148,371 of record NW_017963736.1, on the reverse strand, counting down.
GAAGCACATGATAGCAAGATGGTGGTGAATCAGAAGACTCCGTCACAGCATAATTCCACGCTATACATATCACCGCTTATAAACAATCGAAGACAAGATGTGTTTATAACCCCTCCTAATCCGGCACCAAATTTATTTCATACACCAGGATCAGATACTTCATCATTCTATAATTTAGATAGAACAAGTGCTAATAACCAGTCAACACATAATGCGAGTAACTATCCAAGCGAACCATTGACTAGAGCAGAGAAATTGAGACTATGGAGACACGATGCGTTGATGCAGCATCATTATAAGAATGCAGAATATATTGGGGATAAAGTACTTTCATTAACGAATGATCCAAATGATGCGTTTTGGTTAGGGCAAGTTTACTTTAATAGCGGGAACTATTTGAGGGCCAAGCAGTTACTAACCAGTAAACCTGAATATGAAAAATCCGTTAGTTGTAGATATTTAGCTGCTTATTCATTAATTAAATTAGAATTATGGGATGATGCGCTTGATTTGATTGGAGAAACAAATCCATTTCATAAAGATGACAATTACCAAGTTAGAAATGCAGATGGTGGAATAAAGTTAGAAGCATCAATGTGTTATTTAAGAGGTTTAATTTATGCTAATCAAAATAACTTTGAAAAGGCCAAAGAATCATATAAAGAAGCAGTTTTAGTTGATGTTAAATGTTTTGAGGCATTTAATGAGTTAATTTCCAATGATTTTATGACACCAAGTGAAGAATGGGAATTCATAACTACTTTGAATTATAGAGATGCTGATGATAATGATGAGTTAATTAAATTACTTTATACCTCTCGATTAAGTAAGTATTTGAATATTCTGAAATTTGAAGAAGCAGAGAGTATATTAAAGGAAGAATATAGATTGGGAGAGAATAGTGATATACTCCTTAGTCGAGCTGATTTTCTTTATATTCAATGTAATTTTGATGAATGCTTAACGATCTGTGAAAAGATATTAAGTAAAGATCAATATAATTTTAATTTGATGCCCAATTACCTAAGTTGTCTTTATGAATTAGGAGGTAAAAATAAATTGTTTTTGAAAGCACACCAATTAGCAGAAAATCATCCAACAAATCCAATGACATGGTTGGCAATTGGAATCTATTATTTATCAATTAATAAAGTAATTGAAGCAAGAAAATTTTTCAGTAAAGCAACATTATTAAATCCAAATTTTGGACAAGCATGGATTGGCTTTGCTCATACATTTGCAGCAGAGGGAGAACACGAACAAGCTATCAGTGCCTATGCATTTGCAACTAGATTATTCCCCGGAACTCATTTGCCAAATTTATTTTTAGGAATGCAACATTTACAAATGAATAATTTAAATTTGGCAGAAGAATATTTATTAGCATCCTACCAAATATGTAATTCCGATCCTTTGTTACTAAATGAATTGGGAGTGATTTATTTCCATAAGGAATCATTAATGAAGGCAGAAATGTTCTTCCAAGAAGCATTAGGAGCAGCCAAATATTTAAATTCCGATCTGAAAACTTGGATATCAATCCACGCAAACTTGGGACATGTTTATAGAAGAGGTAATCAATTATACCGAGCATTAGAATGCTTTAATCAAGTTTTAAAAATAAGTCATAAAAATGATTCAAACATTTTATCAGCAACTGGGTTAATTTACCTTAAATTAGGTAATTTTTTCAAAGCCATTGATATTTTACATGATGCTCTTGCAATAAGTCCAAACGATTCCGTGGCATCGGATCTCTTGAAAAGAGCACTCGAAGCAAATAAAGACAAGAATGAAATATTCATGAAATCAATCGAATCCCAAGAATTAAACTTACCTACTCTACAATACAGAAAACATAAATCCAATAATATACTGGAACCCTTGGAGCAGGAAGAACAACCAATCCTCAATTCCTCCTTCATTGCAAACTCCGACGAAGTGTCCACCTTAGCAAACGAACTAAAACGCGGTGAAGAAACAAGCGATGACGACGATGGCGAAATCATGGATATCGAAAGCGATTAGCAGTATTCGCGTATATATCTATATATTTATCTTTTTTTTTTCTTCTCTGTATTGATGCATAACCTTAAATAACCGTAAATGTTCGAATTGAAAACAAACATCCCGTTTCCTGTTGATGTTAAACGGTGAATGTTGGTTTCGATTGCAGCGTGATTTAGTTTTGTTTTAGTCTTACAGATCCTATTTTGGATTTTAACCAGGTACCGTCACCGAAAGAGAAAAATCTATTTGTTGATACTATTCAATAATGGTCGTTATGTGGTGCGATTTTCCACGCTGTTCGGTGCCCCTGTTTGGTTATCGACCAATTCAGTCATTGTATTATTACATTCTGTCTCCTCGTCAAAATATTTAAGCTATTTCAAGTATAAATAATATACGGTTCCTTCTTCTCTATACTCAATTTTTTTTTGCCAGCTTTGTTTTTTTTTTTTTTTGCCCTTTCCCTTCCTTTCGTTGTGTTCTGCTTGTATTTTTTCCTCTTCACTGAACCACCCCTCCTTTTAGACGTATTTGTGTGTTATCACCATCGATCTTTCTCTGTCTGATTATCTTCATTATAGTCGATTGCACCAGTCTTTGTTAGTAGGACGTATTCCCCGGTGTTATTGGAGTTGTGAGAGTGATAATATAGCTGAGATATTTGATTCTTGATTTCTCTAAACGAGTTTCACTCCGCATTAACAAGATTGTTTCCCTAAAGTTTACGGGAAGATTGTACGTAATAAAGAAGCAAAAAGAACATCAATGAATACCCATACGCCACTACTGAATGGTGGTGAAAAGGGATCTAAAATCTTGAGCGTTAATTTTAACCAGGATCAAGGTTGTTTTGCCGTTGGTCATGAAAATGGATTTTTGGTTTATAATACTAATCCAATTGATTTGAGAGTTAAGAGAAATTTTAGTAACTCTAATCGTCATCATCTGCATTCAACATCGTCATCATCTGCAGCAACCAGCTCTTCGTCGGTCTCGTCCAATGGACAGGGATCAGGAATTGGTCATGTAACTATGCTTCATCGAACTAATTATTTGGCTCTTGTGGGAGGTGGGAAAAATCCTAAATTTGCTAACAATAAAGTGATTATATGGGATGATTTGAAAAGGAAAAATAGTTTAAATCTAGAATTTATGAGTCCAGTTTTAAATGTTTTTTTATCAAGAATTCGTATAATTGTGGTTTTGAAAAATCAAGTTTTAGTTTATGGATTTCTGGCTCCTCCCAAAAAATTCGCCACTTATGAAACTATTGATAATGAGTATGGTTTGGCTGATTTATCGGTCAACTCAAGTCATTTATCATCTTCGTCATCTTCAATTCCGAATACTTCTTCTTCATCCACGTCACTATCAAATGCATTTTTATCCAAGTCCAATACTTCACTTAATTCGAAAGAACCAATTCATAAAGATCATACTAAATATCAAACGCTCGCATTCCCAGGTAGATCAATTGGCCAAATTCAATTAGTTGACGTTTCTCCTGCTGGTCAAGAAAAAAACTTGGTTAGTATAATAAAAGCTCATAAATCAAAAATTAGATGCCTTGCTCTAAATAGATCAGGTACTTTGATTGCTTCTGCTTCGGAAACCGGTACGATAATCAGAATCCACTCCACCTATAACACGGCTTTACTCTATGAATTTAGAAGAGGGTTAGATAGAGCAGTGATCACTTCAATGAAATTTAGTCATAACGATACTAAATTGGCTGTCTTGTCCGATAAAAATACTTTACATGTATATAATGTTAGTCCGATTAATGACTCTTCAAATAAAGATAGTGATTCAATTATAAATAATAGTCATTCAAACGATAAAAAAACCCCAACCAATCGTCATCATTTATTGAACAAACTTTCAATTCCAATCCCCATTCCTAATTACTTCATGTCCACTTGGTCATTTTGCTCAGTAAATACAAGTAAATACCACACCAACAAAATTGACGATGGGAACAATAACGAGCATCTTAATGATGTGGGCACCATTGGTTGGGCTGGTAACGACAGTATAATTATTATTTGGAAAAATAAAAGAATATGGGAAAAATACGTCATTGTTGACAAACAATCTTCGAACAACACCCATCATGAAGCTTCCAACAGCAACGGGAATTGGGAAATCATACGGTATAGCTGGAAAAGTCTCGATAGTTTAAATGAGTAAATGAGTAAACCTTTTTTTTTTTTTTTTTTTTTACCAAACTTTTTTTTTGCAGCATTTTCCTTACACCATTTTTTTTTCATCTTAAGGAACCCTTATAATTTGACCGTGTATGCATTAAATACTATATAGGTAATATAGATATAGACAAGGACTATTTACAGAAGAAACACTTCCAACATTATTCGAGTAGTTCACATAAAATGGGATCGTAAACTTTTCTTTCCTTCTTTTCGGCAAATTGAATGTTATCCCATTTTCTTCCATGGAAGTTTCTAACAAACCTTCTGGCATTCAAAGAGTCGGCAAACCTTATTAAGGTCAATCTTGTTTGGACCAAGGGATCATTTATTATGGTGGTGAAACAAAGCGATTGGTTGGATAAGGGTTCGAGATCGTAATTCCATAATAATTTGGATAAGGTATATTTGGATAAATTGAAGGGTAAATTTTTAACTAGCACCAATTTTTGACGCAGCTTTGGTAGTACGAATTTGTTGAGCTGATGGAAGATTGGATCAATTGATTTTTCTGTATATTTTACTGGATCGTAGTTATGTTTGCGTAATTTAAAAATCTCTTCTAAGACTTTTGAATGGTAATCCGACTCTTTGAATATTTTGTGAATCGGGGTAATGTTCGGATTCAAAGTATCACTAGCAAAGCTTGAAGAAATATAGCTAGGTTTTAAAAACGGCGAGGATAGATTTTTCAAACTTGATTCTGTAATATCAACAAATTCAAAATTCACGTTGAAGCCATTAATATATTTTAGCTTGGTTTCCAACCAGTATATGCAAGCCTGATTATAGTTTGGGAAAATCAAATAATACGAGCCATTAAACATCAAAGTAGTAGGGTTTCTTCCCTTCACCACTGAAAATGTCAATCCTTGATGTAGTGAACCATTCAATAAGTATTGTCGTTCTCGATTGATCGGGTATATATAGTAGAAATCATTGGGAGTAAGTAAAGAGCTCGGACACCGGAATCGAAGCACAGTCGACTTGATCGAACGGCTGTCAATCTGAGCCATATCTTCCATGGCCTGGATCATTGGTTTATGATTATATGGATTCTGTAATAAAGTTTCAAATTCGGACTTGTTGCCAGCGGCTTCGCCAGACTCCGGTCTGTCTTGATTCGCATACAAATGCTTGGTCACTATCGGCACCTTATTCGAAACCTCCTTGGCCGTGGCCGTATAGAGAAGATTCAAGAGCCGATCACTCGAGGCCTTGGGTAGTTTTGACATATTTCGTGATGTACTTATTCACCAGACAAAATCAGCTATTGCAAATAAGTGTATATTGCGCTGCCCTTCTATTTCCCGCTCTCTGTACCTGCTTCAGCTCGTGCCCTTCACACCCTGCGGTCCATACGGTGTCAACTGATAATCTCCAGTATGCTTCTTCTCTTCTCTTAGTGCAAGCACATGGTTTTTCGAGGGTCAAAGGCGAAAGACCCCAACACCACCACTCATTTGGTGATTTCTGGTTTTTTGTATGGCAGTAATTAAACCCACAAAAATAAAAGGCAAAAACACTAACAAAACAAAAAAAAACCTGAAAAAAAAAATATAATAAAACCAAAACTGAGGAAAAACCTCGATTTTCTTTTAGGCTGGCGGTTAATTTTATATCATTATAGTGGTAGCAGAGCGTTTCTTCCCAGTTTCAACACCAACACCCTAGAAACAACAGCCGTATCACCTTCATCCCTATCTATTCCCCTGAAGCTACACTCAGCAGATCTTAGTGTTCAAATTTGCTGGTTCCCTACTTGTTTTCGTTTGATTTGTTTCCATACGGTTCCAGTTCGGATTCAATTGAGTTGATAAGTAATTTTTTGTAAATAACTTCCTACTCAGACCTGGCTTCTATAGGCTGCCAATCTTGTTCATAGGTTACTTTCAGTGCGGTCTAGCAGCTCCCCAAATATCGTGGAGAATAGGTATCCTTTTAGTCGAATCACATCCAAGGGTTCTTTGAGTTTGATTTGTATATAACAATCTCCATCGGTATATTTTAGTTGAAGAGACCCAAATTGACAATGCTGTCTGATACTATATGGTCTAACGGCAACGGGGTCGCATCCCCCCATCACCAGCCTTCTAACTACCGTTCAGTTTTAGATCAAGTTGATCCTGATGTTGCCAAAATGTTAGCTAACTCGGCTGCTGCTTCTTCTTTAGCTTCAACCACTTCTCCTTCTGCTCATACCCATACTATTGGAGAGTCTAGACGGTTTTCTTTTAATGATGGTGAAAATAACATCTTTGGGTTTAAAAAGGAATCTTTACCCGCCATCGGAGGTTATGCCGCTAGTACTGGTGGTGTACACCACCACCCTCAAGCTGCTGCCTCTGTAGCTGGTCCGACCCCAAATCCACCTCATCCACATTTGGGGTTTGGTACTGCCTCTATTAGTGGTGGTATTGCTAGTAGACACCCTCCTCAAGATAGTTTTTTACAAAAGTTTTCTTCTGTTGCTGATGCAACAAGAGATATTGAATTATCCAATAATTTGGGTAAATTAACTATGGATAGTTCTTCAAATCCTATCCAATCAAATGGTTTACCTAGCTCCAGAAGAACTAGCTTTAATCAAACTGATAATCAAGTTGGTGGTGCCTCTCTTTTAACTTCCCCTCGTGGTTCTTTAAATGAAAATTTAAATATGCCTGCCGCTCGTACTTCAAGACATCAATCTATTAGTGAAAAAATTGATCATTATAACAGTACCTCTCCAATTCAAGCAAGTGCTGCATTATCTGTTTCTTCGGATTTGAATTCAAATATTGGCCTAAACCCTAATCAACAATTATCTAATAATAATTCCGACCAAAAAAATAATTCTAATCGTTTTTGGAGCCCAGCTACCGCTACTGCTTTCACTCCTAATAATTCATATAATTACTTTATTGATAATTCTGGATTCCCTCATGCTGGTCCTCCTCCTCCTCCTCCAGGACAAGGATTTAATCCTTATGTCAGAGCGGGCCCTCCTCCCCAATTCATGGTTCCTTCGCCTCCTCCTCAATTCATGGATCCAAATTTTTACCAAATCATGAATTATAATAACTTGAATAACCCAAATTCTGTCACTCCTCCTGAAATGGATAATTTTGGCTCTGGTTCTTCTCCTGAAAATGCTAAACCTGGTGACAATGGCGAATCTGCCGTATCCTCCGATGATTCAGAAAATCACAAAGAGTTTCTGAAAAGAGCAAATACTCCTGGTATTGGTTTGATTAATCGTCAAATGGCAGGCCCCGGCGCTGGATTTATGTTTGCAGCCTTTAATCCTTATTCTGTATATCAACAATCCCCTCCTTTGCCTAATAATGTGACTAGCGGTGAAACTTCTCCTACTGGTGATACAGCTTCTCCAACCGGGAATGCCCCAAACCCTCCATTGTCACAACCTGGCCCTATTCCAACCGCAGGGTTACCCTCTGGAGGTCCGCCTCCAATGTTTATGGATCCAAATATGATGCCACCAATCATGTCATCGAGATCAATTCCACCTGTCAATCCAAGTCCTAATAATTCTAAACCTTCTCGTAAAGAAAGAAATGGATCTAAAAATCCTAACTCCAACAATGGGAAAAATGGTGCTAATCATATTTATAGATCGCCATTACTTGAGGAAGTTCGTTCCAATTCTAAAGGTAAAGAATATTATTTGAGAGATATCTACGGCCACGCCGTTGAATTTACTAAAGACCAACATGGTTCTAGATTTATCCAACAAAAATTACCTGATGCTACTGAAGAAGAAAAAGAGGTTATCTTCAATGAAATTAGAGATATTTCTTATGAATTAATGACTGATGTGTTTGGTAATTATGTAATTCAAAAGTATTTTGAGCATGGTTCAACCACTCAACAAAAAATTTTGTTAGAATACATGGATGGCCATATATATGAATTATCATTACAAATGTATGGTTGTCGTGTTATTCAAAGAGCCTTAGAAGCTATTGAATTGGATGCACAAATAAAAATCATTAATGAGTTGAAGGATTATGTATTAATTTGTGCAAAAGACCAAAATGGGAATCACGTTATTCAAAAATCGATTGAAAAAATACCTTTTGGAGAGATTAAATTTATTTTGGATAGTTTAGATAATCAAATTTATCATTTATCCACTCATCCATATGGATGTAGAGTCATTCAGAGATTATTAGAACATTCAAGTGTTAAAGACCAGAAAAAAATCTTGGATGAATTAAATCGCTTCATATTTTATTTAATCCAAGATCAATATGGTAATTATGTGATGCAACATATATTAGAAAGAGGTAACCCTGAAGATCGTGAAGAGATTTTGAAAGTTGTTTTAGGATCGGTTGTAAATTTTTCTAAGCATAAATTTGCTTCCAATGTTATTGAAAAATGTATAAAGTATGGATCATTAAGTCAAAGAAAAAGAATATTACATGAAGTTATGGTTGGTAATGAAGATATCAACGAAGAAATGGTTAATGATGATTCAGCGTTAGCATTAATGGTTAAAGATCAATATGCTAATTATGTTATTCAAAAATTAGTTGAAGGTTTTGATGCTAAAAGTGATGAAAAGAAGAGATTAGTTGCGAAATTAAGACAGTATTTAAAACAAATTTCTTCTAAAAATACTTATGGAAAACATTTAGCATCCGTTGAAAAAATGATAATTGTTGCTGAAAATGCTTTAATTGAAGCGGAAAAGGCTACTTGATTTTATTTCTTTTCTAATATTTTGTTTGTTTATTTGTTGGCTTGTTTTCCCCATTTATGGTCGAGGTGTTGGAGATGTATCATCGTCCCCTTATTTATTTCTGACTTGTAAAAAGTACTTGTAAAAAGATTTTGATTATTTTGTTTAATATTTTTTATACTTTCCTTGTTATCTTATAGTTTATGTTATTGCGTTTCTTAATATATAGTTTCTTCTTACAAAATTTGAAAAAAAAAAATACTTTAATGTACATATATTAGTATGTATTATAGCGTACGTTGCCTGGTACTTCGAATCATCTCGTTCATAAGTAATATGTGATTAAACAGAGCATTTAAAACATAAAAAGAAAAGTATAAAAAGAATATAATTAATTAAAGTGAATTGAAGTGAAATAAATCTAAGTGAGTTTAACCTTTTTGAAATCCTTCATTAACTCGGTAACAAATTTTTCCGGAATGTATTCTTGGAGTATTTGCAGTTTGAATTTTTGGCGAATAGAAGAAGACTTAATGGCCAAAACATAATTATCATCAGCATTACTAGTCTTTGTGACTTCGGGATTTTCTAAAATGATGAATTCATACAAGGTTATTAGTTTGAGAAGGCCAATTTCTGATATTTTTGAAAATTCATCGACATTTATTTGGTACGACTGAGACTTCTGGATTTCATTTGATAAGTTTGAATCAATACTAACGCGTTTTTCGGAGTATTCATCATCAGACGACGCCAAGGAAGATCCATTGGAGTCTGGGTTATATGAGGTATCAGATGACTTGGTTGCTAACGCTTGCTTGAGGTTGTTTAAGGAAAATAATGAATTAGAGCTTGCTTGAGAGCTGCAGGAAGCCTTTTGATTAGAAACCTCGTCCTCTCCTCGATTGGAAGCCTTGAGCAACAAGTTATCATTGAGATGACTCAAATCGGAGCCTATAGAGCCACCAGGGTGTTTCATTGAAAACATCTTCTTACGTTTCAAAACATCAGCCTCCAACATTTCCGATAAGGCCAATACGGTGGCATCAGCCAAGGCCAACGATAAAGTGGTTGATATTGTAGGAGCAGGAACACCATGAATAGTGTCCTCCTTCAAATGAGTAGGTAGCTCAGCGTATAATAACGATTTGACTTGGGGATGATTACTTAATTTTGAATCTTTAGAACAAGTTAATAAGATAACCGGAATTTCTGAGGAAATATGAGGCAATAATTGAATCAACTCGGGAGTGTTACCACTTGCACTTAGCAACATCAAGCAATCCTGATCTTTCAATACTCCCAAATCTCCATGTAAAGCTTCGGAAGGATGTAGTACGTGAGAATGAAGTGAAAGCGAATTTAGCGTAGACAGAATCTTCGTGGCAATCTTATACGATTTCCCAATACCCAGCACGACAATCTTACCATTATTACCTGGAGAAACCGTCTTATAAAGTATATCTAGCGACTGTAGTAGTTGTTTTTGAGAAAACTCGCTAGTCTGATATTGCTGATCTAATTTGTCTAAGGCCTCTGCTTGATTAGTCAACGTTTGATTCACCGACCCCAAGGCTAGCTGCCTTATAAGCTCGTAGCTCATCTTCTCTTTTGGTTTCTAACAACAAACACTGGTATTAAGCAAAAGCACCCAAGCGTATACCAAAGAATCAAGTTATAAACTCAATGATCAACCAGATAAAGAATCGTATAAAGAGATTGGCTTTGCGAAGAGGCGTAGGAAGAATACCGAAAAAAAGAAAAAAAAGCGAAAAACGTCCTAACAAAACAAAAAAAAAGAGTCAAAAAAAAAAAAACTGTGGATTTTATTAACAATCTTATTGTAGTTTTATTAGCATCTGCTGGTTACATGACTGACTAATGTTAGTAATGCAGTCCTTGTGAGTTCAGGAAGCCGGTTTGTGCTGCAGCAGCGGGCTTATCTAAGCTTCTATCGACATCTAATAGTCTTCGGGCTTCTCTCAGAAGGGTGCGATTGCTACATGCGGAACTAACTACCGGCAGTCTTTTCATATGAACAACCGGGGCCTCTAGACGGTAGAGTCTCCACCTAGCAAGAGACCTGGTCCGCAGTCGGAAAATAGAGTAGTATGAAGCGTCAAGACGTAATACAGACTGGCCTTGGATAATCATGGCACTCAAGAAGGATGCGAAAAATTAGTAATTAATTGGACAATGTGCGACAAAATTAGTGATAATCACCTAACGGCCTACTCCAGCAGCGGAACAGAGAACAGAAAGAGACATTAGGATGCGGATAAGGTTACAATCGATGCTAGTTCTGGCGGACTGAGTCGATTCCTATGGGATTTGCTTATCGAGTGTCGGGTTTGAAGGGGCCGGGGTGCTCGGCCGGAGGTTTCGCCCGAGAGCTTTGATTGCTTTGTCGGCTGCAAAATAAGGCATCAACAGACAAACATATATATTGAGGTATGGAAGGTTAAGTCTATTGTTGAGTATACAATGTTAAGTATATTGGTTAAGTGTCGGTTAAGTGTAAGAGTTGAATTCGAGCAATGTATATAGTTCGTTCTCGTTATTGGAAACGTATTCGTACTTACCAGTTGACTCTCCGCTCGCAAGATTAGTGGTTGCGGGAGACGACTGGGTATTTTCATATTGTAGCTGTTCCATGAAGGAGAAGGTAGCATCTTTTGTGGGGTTGGATTTGGCATCACCACCGATTGCTGAACTTAGGGATGACGGATGGTGATGATGGTTAGATGCAGCTTGGGTCAGTTGTTGTAATTGCTGCTGTTGTTGTTCTTCTTCTAGAACTTGGTGATTTTTCAATGTCTTGTCTTTCAAAAGTCGAATTTGTTTCACCCGATGACTCCAATTAGATACATATGAACTTTGACCACTGGAATGCCATACGTTAGCAAAGTCGTCCAGAATAAGAACCAAGTTTCTTATGAAGATTGCTAATTGACTCTCCAGGATTAACTTGAAATGACATGTAGAGAATACCCCGGGGACCCCTTCCCTTCTGTAAGTTTTAACTTTGAAAAACTTTTCTTTATTGTTTGGTTTTTCACTTAATAAAAATTCACTAGTTATTGTATGAGGCGAAATAACTACATTCAAAAAATTGAATTGTGATTTAATCAAGTTGAAGTTAAATGGTAGTCCACTTTCATCAAAATAAATATTAACATAATTGTTCCCAATATGTCTCTTCTTCAAATCAAAATATTTGTCATTGGGGTTGTTAGGCATCATACTAGTGGTGTGAAATATTAAATGAGTTACCTCATCACTCCAAAAAATAGCATGTTCTCCATCTAAATTGTTTTCTGTATCTAATCCTCCAACGTATGCGTCTTTGCAATTTTTCAACTTGATTATTCTACCAATTCCTTCGATAAAGTTTTGATAATTTCTCGATCCAACGTCGTTTCCTAATACTTCAACCTCACTACTTTGCCCGGGTGCAATATACATGATTCCAACCTTGTGGAATTCAACAATCGGAATACGATCTAATGACGATATTGCTCTTAATGTAGCAGCATCTTCAATTATTGGTATGGGTTTCGAATTATTCCCCTTATCCACATTATTAAATAGTTGCAAAAGTAGATAATTTGAATTTATGAGTGCTTTATTACGATCTCCTCTAAAATTTTTAGAAAGTTTATTCCCGTCATTTATTTCTGTCCACTCTGGTATCATTGATGGATCTAACGATAATTTCAAAATTGAAACCCCGGTAGGCCGACGAATAGTTAATACTGAATCTCCATTAAGAATGTTTGTGTCAATTCCAATAATACTATTCCCTAATATCCATCTATTCGTACTTATATTATTTTCGGTGGACAATAAACTTGTATTTGATATTTTGGACGGAATAATATTTTTAACTGGTAAATTACTATAGGTGAATCTTATTATTAAGTCCAAGAATGCAATTGTATGATCATCGAGTTCTTTTTCGTCCGAATTGGATAAAATTAAATTTTTAACTAAATATCCACTTACTTGTCTTCTCTCGTTCATATCAATTTTGAGAAACCAGGCCAGAATCGCAGAATACGATAATTGTAACAAATATTGATTCATCATAGGACTGTTTTCTCCCAGTTGAGTAGACACCATATTATCAACCTTAGTCTCAGCACCATACTGTTGATGTGCTATGCTGGGTTGTGACTGGGGTTCATATTGGGTTCTCAATCTTAAATCGTTTGAATATTGAATATATTTGAACGCAATTGCAAAAACCCGTTTGAATTCATCAGTTGTGAAATTGGAAGTCAATGTTGGTAAATGAATTAATGATACTAAAAATTCTAATGTATGGGCACTTGCTCTCAGACTTGTAACTCTAGTCTGTAATTTTGTTAAAATTGCAGTCAAGTACTTTTTGATAGATATTGGGATCTCATAACAGCAGACTGTTAGAATATGAATACATGGAATCGCAGTTTTATCCCATGATCCTAATCCAAAGATTAATGAGCCGATTATCTGATCCTCTTCATACTTGCTGAACATTTCATGATAACCTAATAATCCAGATAGGGTCCTTACATATGCAACTTGCAAGTCAGCCTTAGTTATAGTAACTGATGCTTTGGGTATAGACAATTTTTTCGGTAAGTTCAAAGATAATTGATCACAAATGATTTGTTGCAAATTAACAATTAGTTCTTGATAGTCAGCAAACAACTCCATGTTGGATAATTGCGAGCAGAAATGTGCCCATATAAAAGTATATAACTCCCAATGGTAAACATTTTCCATTACATCAAGCACAATCCTGAGCCATTGGGACATTTCAATTGTGCATTCATCATTCGACTCATCATATTGAGTCCCATTTAAATACGAATTGATAGACTTCAGGTCAGCTAGCTTTAACTTTTTACTTGGCTTATTAAAAAACTCTTCTGGTAAATAATCGGGGCTTTCTGGATAAATCCACTTAAAATCTTCATTTAGAAAATCAGATGCCATTGTATTTCTTCCCAAGGCTGTTGCCAATCCTTCCATGTCGGTTGGTTGGATGAAGTACACATATTTTTCCAGAGTTGCTCTTATCCTAACTAAGCACCTCATCATAGTCAATGATAATTCAATATTATCAGTTGAGAGCGAATATTGTAACATTTGGATAATAGCTTTATATAATAAATGAGACTTACGTGGATATTTATTCGAGCAACTGACAAATAACCCAACCAATGATTCACCAACTGTGACCAACATTAAAGGGTGAATTTTAGATTTTCTAAAATTTGAATCTTCATTGATGAATAAATTATCATCAGGAATACTTCGTTCACTGTTAATCGTCGTTTCATTATGTGCTAGTGCACCGTTTGTCCTGCTGTACTGAGACCCTGAGCCAATTGAACCAATCGAAATAAAACTCTTTAGCCTATCCTGGTTACCAGAACGTGCCTGAAATAGTGGGAAGAAAATATTCAATAGCTTTTCAAAGAAAGAAAATGAGGATCTGGATCCAATATCCAGGAGAAAGTCATTAACCAAAAATCTTATTACTAGAGGATCTTTTTCATTTAACGACCTTCTGAAAATATTATAAATTATATCTTCAATTTTTGGGAAGCCATTGAAAAGTTTCATCGAAAGTATATATGAATCCTTAATTATTTTTAATGTCTCGATCCTTATGCTAGCATCGTAATGTGAAATTTCTGAATTTGAATTTACCCCATAATAAAAACAATTAAGTAATTCATTACAGTTCTCCGCCGCAAAAGGGCTAACTGAGGTACATAACCTTTCTTCATGGTAGAAGTTGAGAATAAAATTAACGTTATTTGAATCTAGCATGTTATAATGTTGAAAAAATAGTCCAACAAGCTTATCTTTAGGAGTTTGTAGTTTATGATTTTCGAAAAGGCCCTGTAATGAGAGACAAATCGACTTCCAATAGCTTATATCCAGATCAGAGTTTAGCTTCAAGCTATCCAAAACGTCATAAATGCTGAATGTTGGCGAATACCATAGATGGAAGGGGAATAGCTTTTCAAAAGTTAAATTCACAGAATAAACATCATTTGTTCCATCAATTGAAAAAAGTCTATCGAAACTTCGAAGAATAGAAGTGTTTATTAAAGGTATGTTGAATGATAAGGCTATTTTGTATGCTTTGAAAATAGGTATTAAAAAGCAGCTAAAGTTGGGTTTATCCTCTAAAGCACTTTCAATTTGAATTTTTTCCATCAATTGGATTGCTCCGATACATGTATTTATTGGGTTTCTGACGTCAATTAACCCAGCTGTTGCATTATTGGTAGATGATTTTGCAACAAGCTGTTCAGAACTCATTGAGCGTTTTGATTGGGATAAGATACTTGAACTTATACTACGGCTTAAGGTGTGGGTTCCGTTTGTATGGCCATTAGTAGAAGTTTGAACCTGTAAATCTGGATTTGTCATTACATCACATAAGCTTGTTAAAACAAGATGAAATGTAGCATCAATAGAAAGATTGTGTATTATTTCCCAGGTGATTTTTGTAAGCAATTCATTGCTCAGAGTACCATAAGTGTAACAACATAAACTCATGACTTGATTGAAGTTTTTGAAAGGGATTGCACCGAACACAACAACAGTATTGATTACCTCTAAGCAACTGTTCATAATTATTGAATTTTTAGTGGTATATACAAGCTCTGATATTCCCGAGATAAGAGATGTAATTGAAGATTCATCAAGAATACTAAAGCTAAACTTGAAACAATTCTTTATAAGATTGTTCAACTCGATCAAGTTCCTGAAGTTTTTGTCACTTCTCCAACTGTCAGAATCGTTAAACTTCTTTTGAGTGTTACTCAAGGCAATTAAAGCAGATAGTAAGAACTGTGATAAGTTCTTACCTTGGTCGTATACGCAAAAGTCATGTATTATCTTACCGTCGTTTGTTAAATTTTTCAAGGCCCTAATAAACAAATCGAATTCATCATCCACTTTCGAGCCACTTATTTGGCAAAAGTATGTTATATCCTTGAAAAAAGTGAGTCTATCACTTATGGAGTTTTCATCTTGTTTAATACATTGAATCAATAATGTTATAGCTATCCTCCTTATGTAAGATTGTATTTTAGGGTTACACATATCTCTTGCTGCATACCACACTTCAGGAAATGAAGACAATGAAACACTCTCCAAGGTCTCGGTCATTTTGGCAGCAGCAGATGCTCTGGCTGGTAATGGGCCCGATCGTAGATGTTGAAGTAGTTGATCGGTGCTTCCACCAACGACCATGGGGTTTATTCTAACTGAAACATTTGATGGATGGGATGATGAGGAAGAACCTGAAGTCTTTAGTGATTTAGTGATCGACTTAAACACGTTTCCTATCCCTGACGTTCGGCCAAACGTAGGATGATGAGTTGACATTTTGACATGCGAATACTATAAGATGCAAAAATTGTGAACCGGAATCTTTATCCTCTTGAAGAAGTGCAATACGTCTTAGTTTTTAGCCTTGTAAATTTGATTATAAGTTTATAAAATATTTATAGTAGTTGTGAATTATCTTTAACAGGTTTATTATAAAGCTGATTTTTAGCATTTTAATTATAACTAGCGGAATTAATTAATGAGAAAAAAATTGGAGAGCACCAACTAGTCCAAAAGGAAAAATACAAAAAATACAATAAAATTTAAATTGCAAAAATCTAACTTTAATGTATAAAAGTAAGTCTAGAAATGGCATGAGCCTATAACGAGGCTATATATAAAAGATTGACTAGCAATCTTAAAGAAATAAATTTTAAAAACGAAAATCAAAAAAAAAGAAAAACCATAGAAAAACATTAAAAACATCAAAAAAATTATAAAACTAAATCTATCCATAAATCAAATCAACAATGAAGCAAAACCCGCCACCCCAAGTCAGTTTTTGAAGTAACAGTCTTAACCAGTGAGGCTTAACTTTTATGAAAACATTACCACAATTATAGCCTTCACTTTCAACACCGATCCCCCATTTGATATTTTCCCTTATATTGCAACCATTCCAAAAATTCCACCATTTATGTCTTTCACAAGGGTTGAGTCTAACCAAGTTCTTCATTAAAGGTCCGTGAGGGCCATCGATATACTTGTAACCACCAATTAACAGGTGACGTTGACGATCATCATTATCTTCAAGTTGTTTATCACCCCAATGACCGGTGAAAGAAAGCCAATCACCATACTCGAGTTCTCTGCCTGTATGTTTTGCATTTGCATTTGGTGTTTTTGCAGGATAAACAAACTCACCATCATAAGTATAAGCCAAATAATTCTTTGTAGGATTCCACAAAGGACCTCTATCGGTGAAATCAGATAATATTCCATAAGGCAAGTCATGGGGATGTTGGCCAACACTGACATAATTAGCATGAGTACCACGAGCAGAGAAGATGATTGGATGTTTTGGATCTAACTCGAATTTTTCCAAATTATGATAATAATAAGCACCACCACCACCATGAGCAGACATCCAAACAATGATTGGTTTGCCGTTATAGAAACGAACCAAAGAGTGTTCCCAGTCACCAACATGGTTACCATAGGGACCAGACCCCATGACAAAGGGTCCCAAATTAAAAGAGTAAAAATAAAACCAGAATGCATCTACCCATCCGTTTCCCTTATCAACCACAATCAAGGTTGCAGGAGCATCTTTAATTTCACCATTTATCAAGGATGGTTTGTTTTTAATTCCTGTAATCCAATCAGGATCGGTATCAAAATCGGTATCAGAAGTCATATAAAGATCAGGTAATTTAGGTAATTCAGATAATTTGGATAGATTCATATCTTCATCTGTGCCTGGAATAACAGTACCATTATCATATTCGACATGGAAATGCTTAACGTAATCAGCAATATCGTAAGGAAGATAGCGTTCTTCAGTATATAAATGTACCAAAGGAGCAAAATCAATAACGTAATGGGGAACTTCGCCGGGCTTCAAAGTACGTTGCAGAAGCGAAGGGGCGCTTATTATCGGAGGCAAGTTCTTAAAGTTAGTTGGAGATCTGAAAATGTTGTCAATAGTTATCTGTTTATCTGGGGAGTCAATAGCGCTTAGTATCAGGCTCTCTCTATCGGCCTTCCATTTGACTTCATCTGTCACTGCCGCCACTGTAGCAACTAGCGCCGTTAGTGGTATGAGAAATAGAACCATGACAATATTATTTGGGATAGGGAATACAAGAGGACGCCGTTGTATCCAACCGAAGTATCATCAGCTCTAGTTTTGTTAGGGATATCCGAAACTGGCAATCATGCAGGAAGGTGGGCGGTTTCACGTGATTATCGTATCCGGTGTACGGAGGCCCAAATGAGGATATCTACATTAATTTAGTTGTTACTGCAAATGTTCGATATAAATTACTTATTGAAGAACATTAGAAGACAAAGACTTGGTCACCTAATTTGGAGACTGGTTTGGCCTTTGGGTAGTTCAAGGTGACGGCGGCCTTTTTGATGGCACTGACCATTGGAGGAGGCCCACAAATCAACAAGTTAGTATCATCGGTTGATTTTGGTAAGTGAGTATCCATAATTTCCGGGGTGATGAAACCAACACTTCCGTTCCAGTTGGCAGGAGGGGTATTCAAAACGTAGTGAATTTTGAATTGATCCGAATGTTTAGCTTGGTAATTTTCTAATTCTTTTTTTAATAAGATATCATCTTCGGTGACGTTAGCATAAAGTAAATGGATTTTAGTAGAATCCTTTGGATTGTTCAAGATAGAAGTAATGATTTGATACATTGGAGCAATACCGGTACCACCAGCAACCATACCAAACGATTTAACCATATTCGGAGTATAAGTGAAAAAACCTTTTGGACCTCTAACTTCGATAGTGTCACCAATTTTCTTCAGTTCAACGTGTCTAGAAATATTACCTTGTTCATAAGTTTTGATCAATAAATCAAAGTATCCCAATTCGTCATCGGTGGAAATTGGAGTATAAGATCTAACAATTTCTTTCCCGTCAATAACAGCACCAATTGAAATGTGTTGACCAATTGGTAATCCCAATCTGTCGGTGCTCTTTGGTAATCCAAAACGGTAAATACAAGAATTGTGACTGACTCTAGTTTTTTCAATCAATGGGAATTTTTTAAATTCATTTGGTAATAAAACTGGCACATTCTTACGACTTTGTTGAATTAAGTAGTAAACAACCGCACTGGCAATGATAGTAGCAACAGTGGCGAAAATGACAAGCGGATTAGGTTCTGATTCAACTGACGACATCCTCTAAAGATATTTTATAGAAAATTATATACCCTGATAAAGAAAACGAGATTTTTAGTACTTTTTATACATCCAACGTGAAAAAAAGGCTCCCAGTGAATGAACAGTAAAAATTTACCGCGTCCGGAAGTTTTTTTTGGGTCTTCGCTTTGATTTCGGTGCCGGGACGACTCTTCAGTTTTAAGTAAAAAGATCCCTTCATATGATTTTTTGCAATCAAAACTCTACAAGCATATCAATTTCATATTGAAAGTGTTCATTATTTATATACTAGGAAGAAAAGAAGCATGGAATCAGTTGTCATTGTTTTCATCTTCATCGACTTCATCGTCAAAGCTCTTTACGTTCCACTGGGCACTGACGTCCCATCTTGAGCCTTTTGCATTGATACTGACGTATTTAACAAACTTCAACACCAGAGGGTCTCTCAACATCAAACATAAACTATTCCATTTACATTGACTAGTATACAAGACACTGTCGTCGTCAGCACTGCTGGCTTTGTAGACTGCAGGATCATCGTCTTCGAAATCATCATCGTCTTCGTCTTTATTTAAAGCCATGCATAATTCGTATCCACCAAATTCGCCCGATTCCCAGTTTTTAGGATCTTGAGCAGTGGGAGTTAAATTAAGAGTGGCTTCTAATAAAACGTTTAACTCATCTTTACCATCTCTTGCTAAATTTTTATCAGTGGTGGTAGCCAAGATGAAATCATGGCCTGGTCTAAAACGACGAGTTATGATTTGATCACTGGTTGGTATCAAACTGGTTATTAAAATCAACCATTTCTTGAATGAGATTGATTTCATGAAAGAGTTTAACTCCAAGAGTAATTGGTCGGTGGTTTCATTAGTTGTATTTTTCAATAAATTGAAATTTGGTAATTCTTGAGTTCCAACATGATTGATATGTTTAATCATTGATTCGGTTGGTTCAAATGATGATTTCCCATCCATATAAAGATATCTTTGTTTATGTGGTGGGATGGCTGTTTTCCAAGGGGCTTTAACTTCTTTTGAATTTGAAGGAACTTTCTCCTCTAATTCATGCTTTATAATTGATTCTTTTAATAAATTGGCATATTCGGGTTTAATAATGTCATTTATTTCAACAACTGATTCATTCATAAACATTTCATTCAATTGCTTCAAATTAGCCCCATTCAAATATAATGGATTGATATATTTTGATAAATATTCGATATCGTATTTACTAAAAGTACTATCATTTTTAAAGTCTTGTTCATAGATTTTCAATTCTTCAACAGGGAAGTCAATACGGGTTGGTTTAGGGAAATCAAATTCTTGTAATTCTTTACTCTGTAATTGTTGCAACGTTGATCTAGATTCTGTTTCCTCTTGTTCTCCTGGAATATAACCATTTTCTCCCGGTTGCGGAATATGAAACCATCCCTGGATAGATAATCTTTGTTTATCAACCCTCACCTCTTCAACATCATGGAAGGATAACCCTGGTTGGACAGTGAAAAATGCAATCTGATTGAATTGAGGTACTAACTTAACATCAAAATCAGTCTTGGGGACATTTGGAACAATTGCCGGGAATAATCTTAATCCTCCCCCATAATGTGATTTCCATTTCTTGTTTGGATCAGGTAAATACAAGATGAAACTCACTCTTCTTGATCCAATAACATCGTCGTGGGTTAATAA
The DNA here is from genome assembly GCF_001661395.1 of Hyphopichia burtonii NRRL Y-1933. Taxonomy (NCBI): domain Eukaryota; kingdom Fungi; phylum Ascomycota; class Pichiomycetes; order Serinales; family Debaryomycetaceae; genus Hyphopichia; species Hyphopichia burtonii. The sequence goes on along the minus strand of NW_017963736.1, from coordinate 127,529 downwards.
ATGGCATCCTTTTGTGTATGTATTAATTGACATATCCGTCTTAACACCACTTAATTTCCCACATCCAGTGATTTTGGAAATAACATCTCTGAATTCTTCCGAATAAATCGCAGCCCTCAACTTATATAATGAGGGCAATCTGGATAAATCATCCCAATTCAATCCTGATAAATTCGCCAAATCTCCTGATTGATATACCTTATAAATATCCGTTTCCTTTTTCGTGAATGCAATTTCATTCAAAACTTCTTTACGTACTTGTCTTAACAAAGTATCGTCCATTAACTCCGTTATGGTCCCCCAACGGTATGGTTGACTATCGGCAACCTCCCCTTGTATACGGTTTTGAAAATTATCATCCCAAATCTGTTGATTGAAAAATCTTTTGATGTCCTCGTGCTTATATTGGGTATCGAGCTTCTTTGGCTCCTCAGGCCCGCTCTCTTCTGTGGATCTCTTACTGGTAGGCATCCTTGCTTTTATCTTACTACTCAACCGATTCTGATCAATTTTTTCAACCTGGATTACCTTTAAATATATCTCCCCATATTAGTTGCAACCCTCACACCACTCAAACGCTAATTTTTTGTGATGAGATGAGTTACAAACTTGATTGGTGTATGGATGTTTTTTGTGCTCCGTGAGTCACGTGAAATCACCCGTTACCGGGATTCGAAAAGGTGTTCTGTATACAGAATCCGCTTTTTTGACTCATAAATTTTTCAAAATTTTCCAAATATAATATATATAATGAATCATTCCATGATTTAGAAAGATACATTCGATCTTATTTACTTAAAACACGTTCACTGTTGCAGGGATTTCATTACTTAAATTGAATAATTGAAAATTTTATTCCTTAAATCACATTTTATGTTTTACGTTATATAACTTCCCGATATTACAATAATTTCATAATGTCAGTTCAACCTCCTTTATCAGCTTCTTCATATAACTCTGTACTTGATTTAAAGTCTGTTAGCTCTTCCAGTAATGGATGGGTTATTCAAAAATTCGGTGGTACCTCCGTTGGGAAATTTCCAGAAGATATTGTTGATAATATTGTGAAAGTATATTCTAAGAATTACAGAGTTGCAGTTGTTTGTTCTGCAAGATCATCCAATACTAAAAGTGAAGGGACTACCTCTAGATTGTTGAAAGCTGCAGATTTAGCTTCTGAAAATGGTGATTTCAGATCCTTATTAAATGTTATAAAGCAAGATCATGTTGAAAATGCTGAACAACGTATTTCTAATAAAGACTTTCAAAATGAATTGATTAAGGCTACTGAAAAAGAGATAAGTAGGGCCGATGAATTATTGAACGCATCTCAAATCATTGGTGAGATTAGTAGTAGAACTTTGGATTCAATCATGTCAATTGGTGAAAAATTATCTTGTTTATTCATGTCCTCGTTGATGAAAGATCATGGTTTACAATCTGTTTATATTGATTTATCTGATATCATTCCTTTAGATTATGATTTTTCAAATGGGTTTAATGATGATTTTTATAGATTTTTAGCTGTTCAATTAGGTCTTAAGATTAGTTCATTACCTGAAGATGTTGTACCTGTTTTAACTGGTTATTTCGGGACTGTACCAGGTGGTTTACTTAATGGTGTTGGTCGTGGTTATACTGACTTATGTGCAGCCTTGATTGCAGTTGGTGTTCAAGCGGAAGAATTACATGTTTGGAAAGAAGTTGATGGTATATTCACTGCTGATCCAAGAAAAGTTCCAAATGCTAGATTATTAGATAGTGTTACACCTGAAGAAGCTGCAGAATTAACCTATTATGGTTCTGAAGTTATCCATCCCTTCACTATGGAACAAGTCATAAAAGCTAAAATTCCAATCAGAATTAAAAATGTTGTCAATCCAAGAGGTAATGGGACTGTTATATATCCTGATAATTTGGGTAGAAGAGGTGAAGCTACTCCTCCTCATCCTCCAGCTGCTTATGAAACTTTACCTCCTAATTATCTCGCTCATTTAAAGCAAAGATCAGCTACTGCTATTACTGCTAAGCAAGACATTGTTGTATTAAATGTTCACTCTAATAAAAAGACTTTATCCCATGGGTTTTTGGCTCATATCTTTACCACTTTAGATAAATATAAATTGGTTGTTGATTTAATTTCAACTTCAGAAGTTCATGTTTCTATGGCTTCTCAAATTCAACCTGACCAAGAAACTAACTTGAAAAATGCAGTCAAAGAATTAAGAAAAATGGGTACGGTGGATATTACAAGAAATTTGACTATTGTTTCATTAGTTGGCAAACAAATGGTAAACCTTATTGGAATTGCTGGTAATATGTTCAAAGTTTTAGCTGATGAAAAGATAAATATTGAAATGATTTCTCAAGGTGCTAATGAAATAAACATATCAGCAGTTATTAACGCTAAAGATACTATAAGGGCTTTAGTATCCATTCATGCCAGATTATTGGAAGGAAAATATACTGATGATAGTCAAGATAATTCCAAGTCTGCAGTTGATACAAGATTAGAATCTTTAAAGTTACAAAATTAATTCATGCCCGTATAGATAATTCATATTCGATAACTTGATTTAGGTTATAGATGCTCTTTTTAATTTTTCTTTCTTTTTATTGTATTTATCATAATTCCGTCATCTCTTATTTATTGCATTTCGTATAAAAATATCAATTATTGTAGTATAATACTTATTAAATACCATTAAAGTAAAAAAAGAAAAGGCATTGACAAAAAAAGTCTAATGAAATGAGTGAATTGAAAAAACAAAAAAAAAAAAAAAAGAGAGAATAGAGGGAATAAATGAAGGGAATAAATACAAAATTAAATATCAAAATCACCGGATTCTCTACTTCCACTATTATTCCCACTTGATAATTTTGAATTTTCATCGATTAAATTCTCAAAATCTCCAACCATTCCACCTAATAGTTCGGTAGCTAATTTATGATAAGCCAATTGAGCTTTAATTAATTCCAAGAATTCTTCTAATGGTTGAGCGTGTTCCAAAACATTTTGCATGATATTAATAGCATCTTCAACACTATTAGCAAATTCATCTTCGGCATTCTCCATTGCAACCCTCAATTGAGGTTCTTTTGAAGGATTAGAACAACCAGTTAAGTTAATACGAGCTAAATCGTAATCAATTCTTTTATCTTCCACTTTCTTTTGGATATTATTACTTTGAGAAATTAATTGACGTAAAGTGGTCGTTAAAGGTTTATTGAATTTTGATTTAATCAATTGATCTTGACCTAATCTAGCATTAGCAATCTTATTCAAGTTGGATGAGTATAAATCTAATCCTTTAACTAAAGGATCTTGATCTTTGGAAGTCGAGGAAGTTAAAATTGATCCATCAGTAGCTCTAGCCAAAGCATGGTATAAAGTTTTTGGTGGTTTGAACTCACCAGTGGTTGGATTGATTAAAGCTGCTTGTGCTTCAGCTGGAGTTGTAGCTTTAGATAAATTAGACACTCTATTAGTAAAGTTTCTACCAAATTCACTAAAAGATTCTTGTAAATTGGTTGGATAATCATAAGATTCATTTTCATAATTATTAGTGATTTTTAAAACATTCTTGTATAATTTTTCAATATTATTACATTTATCGGCCAATTCTAAGTACTCACTTGGTAAATGGCTAATATCGTCAACATTGACCTTACCTATTCTTTCTTGAACTAGTCTAGAAGTTCTTTGGGCCATTGGTAAAAATTCGTTATTGAATTCATTGGAAAATTTGTCCCCCAAATTCTTCAAATCTTTGGTAAAATTAGCAAAGTTAAATGACATGATGCTTGGATCGACTTTGTATAGTACTATTGTTCGTTATTACAAGAAGAATATCTAATTGACTTCGTAAACCTCTTGAAAATGGTCGGTATCCTTTCAAGGGGCGCAAGAATCAGTGTTTTTTTTTTCGGTCTTTTTTTTTTTGGTTTGTTAGCGCTGTTCTTTTTTTTTCCGTAGTATGGTGTTTTCTAATGGAAAAAATCTAGAAAGGTTGTTGTAATATGCAACCATATCGTAAAATTACCGTGAACGGAGTATTTATTGTAGGATGTGCTACTGGGGGTATACTCAGAAGTTGGATTGAGTTCATTATTCAAGCATCACTTTGGGTCAGTTTTGTTGAAAGTTTGCAAAAATCTGGAGAATACTTTGGAAATTTGGGGGAAGTTCAAGGTATTTGGTAGAATTTAATCGAGAGTTAACCAAAGGCTTACCCACCCAGATGTTAGAGTTGGGATTTCTTTATTGGGCTTGGACTCCTTGGTCAAGCTTGTTTCATGACAAAGCTGGGTAACTTGGCAACGGATCCTGGCAGAGTAGAATCAATACTACCAATTATAAAACTAAGGGCTCATTCAGCTTGATTTTCATGATATACAGCTTGATTTTCATGATATACAGATCTCTATCCTATATAACATTTTCTTCACAATAATGAATATCCAACGTAAAGATTTGCAGTCACTGCAGTCTTCCGTTTTTACAGCATCCACTTGATCTGTTAGATGGCTTTAATAACTGCCGTGTCTTGCTGGGTAATCACACAGATTTTAACGCACGCTACAACTGTTCTGGTAAGATAATTAACTACCAAGATCATCCTAAGTTTTACGAGACTTATATTCCGTACGATTCAATAGCTAACAATGATACTAACAAGTTGTCCTCAAACCTAAACTCTGATTATGTTATGTTTGATAATAGTACGAGTAGCTTGGTATACAATAAAGTCATAGACTTTAACCAAAGCTTAGCTAATTTTACAATTGAGAAGAGGAATAATATTGGCCAGCAGATATTAACTAACGTTTGTTCTAACTTCACAAGTTTCATAGAATGGTTCGCTGACAAAGTAGTAACCTTCTTTAAAGAAGCAGGTGACGAATTTGAAACTTCCGAAACATGGCCTAGACATATTGGTTCTGGGCATTTAGTAGCTTTTGAGGTTTATGATAATAAGAGAAACGGTCATACTTGAGATACTAATGCAAAGATAAAAAGTGGATGTCAGACCATGAGCATTTCTGCGGCACGTTCTGCTTCAGGTTAAACTACGGATCAGGAAATTGGGAAGGATTTATCAACATAGGAGTCGAGCGGAAGATAGAAGGTGTGACACAGTGCACGGGCGGTGCATTTACTTACTCCGATGAATTATGTGAATCGTGACGAACTTTGATCGTAGATAGCGTATATGAGAAGTGTAAAGAAGAGAAGGTAAAAAAAATGTTCTTTAATAGTAATATCATTCGATTGTCTATAGTCCACGCATAATCTTTTAGAACCATCTTTCTTTTTAACAAAAATAACTGGGGCACCATAGGGTGAGGCTTTGGGTTCAATATAGCCTTTACTAAGTAATTCTTGAATTTGTTAATTAAGTTCTTGTTTATCATCATAACTAAGACGATATTTAATAATTAATAAATGATTTTCTGCAGAAGTAGTTTTTAAAGCTCTCTTTGTTTTAATGGAACCAGCCATTAATATCTCTCTTGGATCGTCACCTTTAAAAGTAGAGGAACTTTTGTTCGAATATTCGGTTTCAGTAGAAATTTTTTTGACTTAAGTCTTTATCAGCATCAGAATCAGTAGAAACAACAGATTCCAGTAGGTCAATAACTGGGTTGTCTACATTATATGGCAGTTCAATATCACGAACTGTATTAGTTTCAAGGTCAATATAGTCGTTATATTTTTTATAAAAATCGATTTCAGATACACATCTTGGGAGGAATCGTCATTCACGAAAAAGGATCTAGTATCCAAAAAGAATCCAAAATTAAGAGAAAGTTTAACACATTGTTTGATGGCTTTCAAGCCAGTATCCCAAGCAGCACGAACTTCAAAAGGATGTTCGGTTTCATAAGTTGGTAAATTTAATTTATTAAAATTGGAAGAGCAACCAGTATCAATAAGACATTTAATAGTTAATTTATCATTTAAAATAGCAGTAATTTCACAAAACAGAGTAACAACAGGTAACAGTTTATCAGTTTCGAAGTCCAGAGCATCAAAGTTTTTTTTTCGACGTATAAGAATATATATTTAATAACTATTTACTAATATATACCTAGAGTAGGAAAGACTGTGTTTAGTCAAGAAAACCCATGTTGAATTAAGTGATGTGATAGAAATGGTTGGTGCTGGTTGAGTAAAAAAAAAATTCATAAAAAAGTGATTTTAAACATAAAATTGCAAATAAAAGCTCTTAGCAACCTATAAACAAGAATCGTCATACAATTCGGGCGTCTGGCGTAGTTGGTAGCGCGTCTGCCTTGCAAGCAGAAGGTCACCGGTTCGACTCCGGTGTCGTCCATTCTTTTTGCTGATTTTTTCCATGTCGCGACATTTTTGTCACTACTAAACAAGAATGTCGCCCTCTGAAGCGCGTCTCAAATTGTTTTTCGTTTTGTTTTCTTTTTTACCTTGTTGTTTTGAATGTAAATCTCTGATATATCTTGATTTGAAAAACACCTCGATAGACGTATCAGAATTAGCCATGCCTGGGTATGTAAGATTTTTATTGGTATTACTGTGGTTATTTGGGAACTTTACTAACTTATTTAGGGAAATAATAACGTTACAGGCTGGACAATGTGGGAATCAAGTTGGTATTCAATATTGGAATCAATTGGCAAATGAACACGAAATACTCTCTGATGGGACCCCATTATCCTATTCCAATGAAGACTTACAGTTTGAGACTAGGGAAAATCAGTCACAGAAGTCTAATATTAGATCAGATAGGCCAGACTTGTTCTTCACATTATCAGATGATAATAAATATACACCCAGACTGATAATGATAGATTTAGAGCCTTCTGTCATAACAAAAGCCACTAGTGCCCTACCAATGCTAAACCCTAGGAACATACATCTAAGTGAGAACGGAGGAGGGGCTGCAAATAATTGGCAACATGGATACCTGTATGGATTGAATCACCAAGAAGATTTGACAAATCTAATTGACCGAGAATTGGATAAGTGTGAGAACCTATCAACTTTCCAGCTATTTCACAGTGTTGCTGGTGGTACTGGGTCAGGGGTTGGAAGTTTATTATTGGAATTATTAAATGATCGATACGGATCTAAAAAAATCATTAACACATTTCTGATATTTCCATCAAATGAAAAAACTTCTGATGTCGTTGTGCAACCTTATAATACCATGTTAACTTTGAAAAGGCTCATTGATTTCAGTGATTGTACTTTTGTTTTTGAAAATGATTCTTTAAACTCAATTGAAAATTCAATATTTGGCAGTAGTAATAAACTTAGCCGAAATAGTGCATTTGAAGGAACCAATAAACTTATTTCACATATAGCAACATCAATATCAAACCCTTTCCGATTCCCGAGCTATATGTATAGTTCCAATGAATCAATTATATCGACATTAGTACCAACACCTGAATTAAAATTTTTATCCACTTCCGTTGCACCAATAACAAATATTCTTCAAAAACAAAACACTTCATTTACAAGTGGTATAGGAAACGCCAATTTAAATGAATATGATATAATTTTAGAATTATTAAATGATAAGTGTAAAATGAATAGAGTGAATGATCCAGTATCATATATTTCAATGATGAATTATTTAATAGGTAATAATCTAAATCAATCAGAAATTAGAAAAGGTTTAATTCGGGCATCATCAAGAGTTAATTTTGTTCCCTGGACTTCTGCATCAATTCATTTAGTTAATGGTAGGCCTCCTCATATATCTACTACAAACAATAAGAAAAATCTACACGGAATTCAAATATCAAATAACACTTCCATAGTTCATGTCTTCAGTAAGATCGTTAAACAATATGATTTATTGGCTAAAAGAGCTGCGTATATTAATTACTACACTGAAAGTAATGATCATGAAGAAAGACTGAGAGTTATGGAAATGTTTAATGAATGTCGTGAAAGTGTTGTTAATGTCATCGAGGAATATAAATCTTGTACCTCCTTAAATTACCTAGAAGATGGCTTATTAGAAGACGAAGATGAAGATATTGTATAATTTATAATGATTAATTTACCAAATTTTATACCAATTTCGCAACAACAATCGTAAAAATAGCTCTTTTGATTACTTAAGTTATATATCTGACTCATCACTAATCAAGTATTTGGCAGTCTATTCACGCATCTGACACGGGATGATTGAATCTAAGATAAGGAGTGTCTTGTGGCTCTGATTGTATAGATTCGGTGCGGAAATAAAACCCCAAATTGCGCACAATGGATGCAATAGTAGTATATAAATGCCCTATCGTCTTCTTCTTTTTGATAACTTACAAGGTTAGAACTCAATCATATCATGTCTCATTTGTTATCCGAAAGGGCAGCCAAAAGAACAGTTAGCAGTTTCATCAGCGGTGACAGTGTTCCTCCTCCTGAAGGTTATAAACCCCACCCCAATACCCTTCCGCTCCACTGGGGTATGCCTAATGAAGGGTTCTTCCCGGTTGATTCAATTGAACTCAACATTATTGATTATCCTTTTCAAAAATCTTTAGCTTTGCCTGTGACTAATGCTTCATTAGAATCACTTCAGCCAACACTGTCTGCCAGCCTAAATGAATCTCGGCTTACAAATGGACATTCTGCTACAACTCTGTCCGTGGATGATTCTTTGAGAAAGCTTAAGATCAATAAGGAAAATTCAAAAGTTGTAATTTCTAAGTATTCCGATAACAAGTATATTGATCTTGCTCATGGGTTACAATATAGTGAAAATGCAGGACTTCCCCAGCTTCTTAAATTCACCGAAGACTTTATCCATCGCGTTCACAAGCCGGCTTATGAAGAGTGGAGTACTATTATTACTTCTGGGGCAGGTGACGGTTTGAACAAAGCTGCCGAAGTCTTATTAGATGATGGAGATATTATCTTGGTTGAGGAATTTACATTTACTCCATTTTTGAAAAATATTGAACAAGCTGGTGGAATAGCTGTTCCAATTAAGATGGACCTCTCTACAGAACCCGATAAGAGCCAAGGTATTGATTTAGGATACCTCACCGATTTATTAGAGAACTGGGACGAGAGAATACCTGAATATAAAGGTAAAAAACCAAAAGCTTTGTATACAATTCCTACAGGACAAAATCCAACTGGTTTAACCCAAACTTTAGAATTCCGTAAAAAGATTTATGCATTAGCAGAGAAATATGATTTTGCAATCATTGAAGATGATCCTTATGGATATTTAACTTTACCCCCATACCAAAAGCCACAAGGTTTTGTTAAATTAGACGAGTTATTGACCATTGATGAATACCTCAAAAATCATTTAACTCCCTCCTACGTGACTATAGACACTAGTGGTCGTGTGATTAGAGTTGAAACTTTCTCCAAACTATTTGCACCTGGTTTAAGACTTGGATTCGTAGTGGCCCATAAAAAGTTCATCAAAGCAATTGATAACTATGCGGCTGTGGTCACTCGTCAACCTTCTGGTCTTGCCCAGATAGTTCTTCAAAATACCATTGAGCAAAAATTTGGAGGAGTTGACGGTTTCATCAATTGGTTTTTGAAATTAAGAGTTAGCTATATCCATAGAAGAAATGTCTTACTTAACCAAATTTACGAATCCAAAGCTTATAAAGACAAATTAATTGAGGTTATAGATCCAAGAGCGGGAATGTTTGCTAGTCTTGTTATTAACTTTCCCCCAGGTACAAATGTCTACGAAAAAATCTTCTTGCTAAACTGGAAATTTTCCCATTATGGTGTTGGTGTTGTTCCTGGGTTCAACTTAGCAGTAGATAAGGGAAACAAGAACGTAAACTTTTTTAGATTAACTTATGCCCCCTCGCCCAACGACGACTTGATCATTGAAGCGGCAAATAGATTAACCAATGCGGTATCTGATTTTTTTGCCAAAAATTTAGAATTCTAAGTATTTTGAATATACAAAAAGGCAATCTCTACTCTCCTTGTAAACCAGTATGAATATCTTTATAGAGTAAAAGAGTAACTTGGCAGTAAAAAAATTTCCAAATTAGGTAAAGCACCCAAAATAGAAATTCGCAACTTTTCACAACTACATTTGGTGATAATTCGAGACATAAAATATATTTAGAGCGTTAACGTAAAGCCATTTTTTGTAAAGTAAATAAAATTAATAAAATAATATAAGTAAAGAGAAACTTAAACCGAATATCAAGCCATTAACTCGAGCAGAAAGAAAATCCTTATTTTTTTTTAAAAAAAGATACTCAGTTAAATAGAGGTATTAATAAACATGAGTATTGGTATTGTTTGATGAATTGAAGTTTAATAATAATAAGACCTAGAGAAGGATGAGAGCCAAAGTCGTAGTTTAGAAATAAATAAATAAACGATTTAAAGCATCAGCCCATTTAATGGTAGTTTCTCTTTCTTCTCTTTTTACATTTACCACCACCCGAAGTTGAAGTACTGGTAGAAGTAGTATTGGTTCTAGTTGCAGTAGTGTTAGTGGCAGTGTTAGTAGAACCTTTAGTGGTGGAAGTAGCAGTTTTGGAGGTAGTTCCATTAGGGTTAAGAGAGGTAGCATTAGTATCACAAGTACCAGAGGCAGCAGCCAAGGCATTAGTAATAACAGTCTTCAAAGTGTTAACAGTAAAGAATTCTCTGAATAAATCTGGAATCAAAGAAGATTGAGTCAAAGCGTCAATAACATCACCAATGGTGAGACTACCTGATTTGAATAAATCAACAATTAAAGAAGCACCATAGGATAAGAACTCTTTATCAACAAGTAAACGCTTAACCAAATCAGAAGCAAGACCAGATTTAGCCAAAGAGTTTAATAATTCATTGATGAAAGAGTCAGAAGTAGGATCACTGGAAGCAGCAGCATCAGTAACAGCACTACCAGAACCAGAGCTATCAGCTCTAATTACCAAGTCAGCAGTAACCAATTCTCTCTTAGTAGCAGCAGCAGAAGAAGAAGAAGAATCATCACCAGTAATTAAAGATTCAATAAGTTTATAAATTTGAGTATAGTAATCACAATCATTAATGATATCTCTAATAACGGTAGCAGCTAAATCAGATTCATCCAAAGCAGTGAATAAAGTAGTTAAATTAATAATATTATTTTTAATCAACCATTCAATAGTATCAGTAAGAATTGGTTGTAAGTTTTGATCATCAACCAATTTTTGAATAAATTTAGCAGCAAAACTGTTAGTATTAAGAAGCTCTAAAATTTGAGTAACGATAGTATAATCTCTTTGAGCCAATTCAAGTTGTTCACGTTCAGTAAGTAAACTTCTCTTTGATTTCAAAGCAGCAATTTCATTCAATTCAGCAATTAAGTCAACTTCTTGTTCTCTTCTAGTAAGCTGAACATTGGTTTCAATATTAGTTGGAGCAGCAAGAACTGAAGTGGCAAGAGCCAAAGCGAGTGTAGTAGTAGTAACTGATAATTTCATGGTGAACCTATATCGAAAACCTCAAATCAGAATGAAATTTTAATGACAATATCTTAAGCCTATAATTATTTTATTTCCTGGGCTACTTTCGATGGATATATATACAAATTCCCAACTAAAGGGTTTTTTCATTCCTATTACTTCCCTTATTATTCCAACTATAGTAACAATAAGTTGCGAAAAATCTCTAACAAAAAACCGCTAAAAAAAAAAAAAAAAAAATCATTACATGCCCCAAATAGGAAATTTCATTGGATGCTTAACTTAAGAATAAGACAGGCAACCAAAACAACTTACCAAACAAAGTAAAGAACTATTCTCCTCAGTGTGAAATCCTTCGAAGTAACATAAGTGAGTGAATTGGGGTACTTGTTACCTGTTTGAAGGAATTCGGCTTGTGTTTTACGCAGTTGACAATTAAGCATCCTCTCAAAATACTACTTGATTTAGTTAACAAGTTGTAGCCCAAGCAATATCATCGTAAATTTACTTACTGGAAGGAAATGGACTTGCAAAATATGGGTGGAGTCCTGATTTTCTACTTTTGGATAACAACTCATATTACTTATATGATGGAACATGGCACCTCTCCAACTACAAGCACTTCGAGGATGGACGCAACATGATAATGCTTTTGGGTACATATACTTGTTTATTTCTACATCCTCCAGTTCTAGAATACCAGGAGTTACTTCATTCGTCTTCCCTACACACTCACGTAACCTCCTACCCTCTTCATATGTATCCTCTTCACACTCACGTAACCTCCTACCCTCTTCATATGTATCCTCTTCCTCCCACACATCCGTGCCTTTTCTTCCGGCCGGTTGAACAAGGGCCAAAACCAATTCAGCCATATCTGCCGGCATCGTTTACAATGAACGGGCTGTTTACCACTAGATCAATGCGCCGAATATTCCTTCACTTCTGTTCCTCAATTACAATTGACGATATCTTGTAAGAAAACAAAAAGAGAAAAAAAAAAAAAAGAAAACGTCAAGCTACTCAAAGACGTCTCGTGTGAACTCAACACGTCGACTCATTGGTTGCCGTAAGGCAGGCAATGAAGCTGGCTCCAATCAGCTTGTTCACACGAACACCTCAAAATTTGAAGTAGTCTTTATCTTTGAAACAAGGTCTCGGGCAAGACGGGAATTGAAAAAAAAAAAAAAAACTGTTTGTTTGGGTCTTTTTTCTCTCGAAACTTTCCTTGCGCAATCTCTGTGTAGTTTCTTATACTCCAAAACACGTACAGACTAAGCTGATTGTTTTAAACTTACATACACTGAGGCAGCTAGTTGTTATATAAGTTGTTCTTTGCTATGTTTAAGAGGATATAGAGTGGAGGCTAGTAGAATTTAAAAGGTCAATTGAAGCTCACGGAAATCTAGATACGTATCTTCCGTAGTAATTTTCCTCGCTGAGGTATATCAATAGATCAAGCCCCCAGATTTTTCATTTTTAATTTTTTTTATTTATTTATTTACTTTGCTCTTGTTAAGAAGGTCATCATCATAGTCTGGGCGTTGAAACAGGAAGAAGATGTTCCTATACTTACTAATAGGTTCAGCTGTTGCTGCCTATCTCGGAGTGCTATTTATGTTGAACAGGGTCCCCTGGATCTCTGTTAAGTCTTTAGGATGGTTTTGCTTGAAACACGTTGAAATTAATGCCGGTAACAGTCACGTATACATCCATCAAATTAAGGTTCGTTTTAATCTATCAAAATCCAGAGATTCTCCCTATAAGTTATTGAACTTGGAGTTTCACGATGCCACTGTATCGATTGAGAAGGCGACTCAAACTTCAACCGAAGCGGCATCGATTGATGAAGTGGCCAAAAATTTTCGAAACAAGTTGAGTGTTAGCATTCCCAAGAAAGTTTATGAGTGGCTTATACAAAATAAGATTATAAATCAATTTAGTATTGATCTTTTCCGATTGACCGTTGTTCATCAGGTATTGAGTAAGAAAAATTCGGTTTACTTTGAATATATTAGGCTAGAAAATCATTTCGATTCCGACGGTTCAAATAAGTTAATTGCAAACATTTTCAATGGTGTTCTTCATAATGAATCTTCAGAAAAAACCGGTGGTGAAATTCGTTTATGTAGAAACGTTGGGATAAGCGTCTCCTGGGATACCGTCTTTGCCTGTGATAATTTGGATAAGAACACTATATTGGTGAATCCTCAAAATTTTGCTATGAATTTGGCCATAGCTCAATTGACCATCCCGTTGAATACTTTGAATTTACTTTTTGATAAAGAGGAGTCGAAAACCAATACAAAAAGTGATTCTACTAAAATAAAATATTTACCTTATGATGACTTGAACGAATTTTATCAACTATTCAAACAATTGGAAATAAGATTATCTGATTTAACCGTATACGATGATAATTACAAATTACTCCTTTCAACATTCGTGATTGCTTTAGATCATTCAATCAATCCAAATATCTCTAAAGATTCAAAACTATCATCCAGCTTGACTTCTTTGAGTCTATACCATTTGGAATCCAAATTTTTTGAACTTCCTTCTGCGAATTTAAATCTACAATTAGATCCTTTGAAATTGCCCTCAATGCTTTATCGCATGCAAAATGATTCAAATTCAACTTTCAATGATTATCCATCTCCATTAAACATGTCCAATACCATATCATTTACAAATCCAAATATTGATATATATTATGATCAATTAGATTTAATTCTATCTATTCTAAGTAATAAAAAGACTAAAAATGATACTTCCCAGCCTTCAGCTTTTAACCCAAAAGCTTTTTTGAAATCATTACTTTCAATGTTTGAACTTCTCTCTATAAAGTTGATTATGGGTGATTCTGATTTAAGAATACACCTTCCAATTCCTGGAAATCATGAATTTCATCGTGATTCTTTGAAAAATCTTCAAGTAAAATGTACTCTACTGGCTTTTATTTTCAAAATTTTAGCTAAAGAAACAAATAAATTACTTGATCCAAAAGACTCTTCCCCGTCAATTGCTAACTTTAGAACTTTCCTCAAATTATCAAATTTAAAAATTGATGCTGCTGATAACTTTTTACACATATCAAAATTTAATATGCATTGTATTTATTCTTTGATAACAGAAAAACTCTCAATTAAGTCCTTAATTAGATACGTTAAATTGAAATCTGTTAATGAACTGGTTTTCCATATATTCAGACAACTTAGAAATTGGAAGATTTCTCATTTCAATGAAGCTTGTTCGAATTTAGATAAACAAGATAATTTAAGCTTTGACAAAAATGATGGTCCGCAAAATATCGAGTATCTTGAAATTTTCGAAGCCCTTCCTGATACTCTTGCCAGTGTGAAAGTAGATATCACAGATATCCACGCTGACGTGATTTGTAAAGATCGGTTACCTAATTATTCCCTTTATGACGAGGAATTGGATGAAAACGTCAACCTTGGTGATTTTAAAAGAGGTGTTGCTTATAAACTTGAAGATATAAGTTTCATTTATAAAAAGCCACAAGAAGAAATAATGGCCAACATTAAATCTGTCCAGTGTTTTACGTTAAGTGAATATGTCACAGAATACATCCCTGGATTTGATCAAGTCGCTGATTCTAACACACTTTATGATAATGAAGAAGATGATTTTGGTGATTTATCAAGTTTAGGATCGAGTAATTCAAAGATTGAAGATAAATCAGACTTGAAAAAAATAAAAAAAGTTATGACAATTAAAGATATATCTGTGAGTAATAGGGAAAAAGATAAAAACAAATTAATTGTAACAATTCCTGAAGTTAATGGACGCTTCGACATATTTCTTCTTTGGTGTACTGTTTATGCTAAAACATTATTTAGCTCGGCTCCATCAGTTGAAAAGAAATTTTCAAATGAAGAAGCTAGTGCTTTAGGCAAATCAAGGACTAAAGTGAAAATTGATCTTTTGGTTGAATCAGTTGCTATTGTAACGAGACTTCCTAATAGTGTTGATTGTTTACTCGAGCTTGATTCCGTTTCAGTAAGTGATATGATGATGTTTAAATCCGCAAACTTTAGATATATACGGCTTTACGTCATTCATCCTTCTACAAAGTTGTGGTCAAGATTGTTGACAATTACAAACCCCAATGTTGCATTTGGCTTCAATGATGCTGGTGAGCTTTTTGTAAATGTTCACTCTACAACCATGAAATTAACTATTCCACATCAATTTCTATTCTATACAATCATAGATAATATAATCACTTTTGCTAAGGCTGTTCGTCAAATCTTATTTAATTTCAAAAACCTTTCAGATGGAAATAATAACTTTTCAAGAATATTGCCCGAGGCTAAAAGCTCTTTGAATATACCAAATGTTAATATAAAGTCTGGTGTCATCGGTCTAGTAATGGAAAATGATGCCTTTGAAACCGAACTTTCTTATATCATTGAATTAGGCCTCGTTGAACAAAAGAATAGGTTGGAAAAGATGAAAGCCTTCGAAAAACACTCATCCACAATCCGAGAACGTATTAAGAAGGCACCGGAAGACTTGACTTTCGTGAAGCTGGATAATAAAAATCTTAGGCATAGCAATTCTACTAGCTCGTCCACCCCAAAAGTGAATAGTCCTCTAAGAAAAGAGTTTAATGATTCAAGTGATAATAATCACTCTTCGACTTTCAAAGAAAAACTTTTCAAACATAAAAAACATAGAGCACCTGTTAAGGCTGATGAAGAGATTGATGCTCAAGAAGACCTTCTTACAGAAGAAGAAGCAAGTAAGAAGATTGAAGACAAATTGAATTTATTATTGAAAGAAATGTCATCAAGTTGGATCACTAAATTCAAGAAATTCCGCTCGGTTAAAATAGCTTCATGGAATCATCGTGCCGACAGAGTTTGGGGTGAAGATATAATTAACCCATTGGTTATCGATTCTTTTGAGATCCAGGACTATTCATCAGGACCCGAATTATTTGGTGCAGTTGTTCATGGCCTAGACTTAAACATTACAAAGGCCCATTTGGATGACGTTCACGAATTTTTATTCAAATATGCTAAAGGTCAACCGAAGGTTGACTATTCCATATTGATACCGCTATATGTTAATCTAAGAGCTGTTTCATTGTATATGTTTCTTCGAGACTACCCTTTGCCGTTAATTTCATTCCCTAGAGGACTGAATCCCAATGAACCGACTATGACTTTAAGTGGTAATTTTGTTATTAATGAAAAATTGGTTACGCATAAAGAAGAAATGAGATACATATTCGTTCCGTTTTCACCTGCTGCTCCAACAAGTGATATAGACCATGATTGTTTTTATTCAGTTTTTATACCACGTACTTTAACTCCTGTTAAGGTTGCCATGGATATGAAGTGGGACATTAAGACTAATCGACCTTGTATCTTGAGTTGGTCGAAATCCTATCAGGCATCCTTACTGGCAACAATGTCTTCTTTTGATAACTTCACGAAGCCGGAAATCGATGATAGCCCCCTTGGTTGGTGGGACAAAGCTTCCTTGATACTACATGGAAAAATGGTTTTTAATATTTCGAATGAGTTGTATCTTCATATCAAAAGTTCCGGAAGTCCTTATGACATGGTGGGTAAAGCTGCTGGATTCGTGTTTTGCTGGAAGAATAATATTAGCTTGATGATTAATGAAGGCGGTAAGCATGACGAGCTCATAAAATTAGATTCGGAGGATTTTCTACTTGCAATCCCAGACTATTCATTAGCTGAAAAGGGGACGTGGTCTTCTTTCTATGAGGAGCTTGAAGCGGACCATGCTGGCCCTTATTCAATTTTAAATAGGTTCAAGAAGAGAGTTATGAAGCTTGCGAGTGACGAGAGAGTACGCTGGAAATTGGGTTTCCTTTTTGAAAGAAATAAGTATGATACAACCGAGTTATCAGATAGCCAGAAAAGAATCAACACATTCAAGCCTCATTACGAAGTGATGGTGACTAACCCAGCCTTCGATTGGCACCCCGACTCTTTTGAAGACTTTCGTTCTGACTACTTACATCTAGCCATATCTGTTACTTCTACATCAAGTAAAGGCAATTGCTATAATGCTGCTTATTTATCTCCAATGACATTTCACTACTTCTTTTACTGGTGGCAATTTCTTACCAATTATATTTCTTTGCCAATCAAACAGGGCCCTTTGTTTAATAATTCTAAGCTTGATAAATCCCACATAAAAATGGGTCCTCATTTGTTCACTGTGAAGTATCAGTTGAATCTAGAACCTCTTTCTATCTCCCACATGTATATGCACTCAACAGCAGAAGAAATTGACTCAAGTTATAGAGTCGCTTTCACGGGTCTCAAGGGTCATTTTGCTAAATGCATTATTGATTTGCATCAAAGAAAAGAACTAGTCAGATATGTGAATGAGAAATTGGATATCAATAGCTGCATGTATCACCTCAAACTAAACGAAGGAGAAGTTGCTGTTGATGAAGCAGATCTAAGGTTTATAAACGCAACATTTAAAGAGCAGTCCTTAAGAGGAAATTTGGCTAGCTATTTGTCTGGAAAACCACCTTCAACTGGCCATATCCTGAAATCAAAACCTTTGATGGATCACATAGAATCTTTTGCCGATTGGAGAACAAATATTGACAGACTTGATGAGTCATTTTCTTGGTTCGACCCAGATGATTTTATCGAATTAGAGGTTAGGGAGGTTCTTTCTCCTGAACCACATGTTGAGATAACTCCTTTCTTCTTTTCTCCTAAGATTACTTATTTTAGAGAGTTTTCTCTCCAAGAGGATGGACCTTATCCTTTCGGACATGAAAGTGCTCACGATTGTTTCCTTGGTATCGGAAAACCTGATGAAGCTCAGGCTAAATTATTAAACGAGAGAATTTCGAATATTCGCCATACCCTTAACGAAAACAGAGAATTCCTACACAAATTAGAGTACTCCAATGATCCAGAATTCAAGCACGACATCGAGAAACTTAAATTAGATATTGAAATCGGAGAAGAAAAAATCGATGCCGTTCGAAGAATTTGGGAAGGCTTTTCCGGAAGGTTTTATGATGAAGACTCAGAGGAAAACATTAGTAAGGTCGAATCACGACCTATTTCAGTTTACTCAAATGAGACGTCAATTGAGCAAGTGAGAGACATTTCAAATATGAATTCTACTGTAAGTGAATTTCATAATAGATTTATTTTCCATAACTTGCAATTGAAGTGGAATAATAAGTTAAGGGATCTTCTTTTGGAATATATGCAAAAGGTTAGTGATAGAAAAACTCAAGTATATTTTATGAGTAAAAAAGCTGTCGATTTAGTTGAAAGTGTGATCAGAGATTCTGATGATTATCATCACGATAAACCTAAAGAGGAAATAAACGAATCACAAGATTACGTTTGCAGTCAGGATGTTATTGAATCATTCGATGAAACACTTGGTGACATTGATTCCGAAGAGCAGGATAAAGAGAATAGATACCTTTTCAAACTTATTCATCCTCAAATACAATTAGTCAGTGAACAGGATCCTGATTCTTGTGTTCTTGTTACCTCTAGAGATTTGGAAGTTAGGATCATAGGTGTCAATGTAAAGGGAATGGGCAACGTTATAAGTGAATCAACAAAAGTTTCATCACTCATTGAGACAAGATATGGTGTTCTCTTTAAGGATACGCATGTTTTCGTGTTCAAAAAGGATGAAAGTACTGTAATGGATCCAGAAATTGAGTATGGCATCAAATATAATAATTCTGATGTGAACTGGCCACCTTGGTTGGAATGTGAAGTTTGCTATGATAGCTCTTGGGTGAAAAATCAATTGGTAATTGAGAAAAACTCTTTAGCACTTATTTTAAAGAAACCAAATTACTTATTCTCTCAAAATCAAAGCGTGGATCAAGGAAATGAAATTACAGTGCATTTGGCTAAAGTTGTTATAAATGCCACATCTTTACAGTATTCAGCAATTTACTATGTTATTACTGATTTATTGGTCCATGGCAAAACAGCTAGAGATGAACTCGTTAATCGTTTAGATAAGGTAATCGCCTTATCTGATACAAGCGACTTTTATGGTGTTGACGTCAGAGTCAGAGAGCTTCAAGAATCCATAAGAAACTGTCAAAATATTTTGCTTAAACTTGATTTTGAACTCATGGAGTTTAATGATGAAGACAAATCACAAATATCTAGCTTAGAGCTCGAAGTTGAGAGAATGAGAATGGAATTGGTTATTTTAATGAGGGGCCTTAGTTTGAGAAGCTCCAAGCATAGTAGTGAAAAGCATGAGAGTAGAAAGTGGAATATATTATCTGATCAAATTATTTGGCATTTCTTAGATGATGATAGAGAACCATTTATTGATTTTGCATTAGCTTATTCTCAGTTTTCAAGGGTCGATTCATATGATGGATCAAATGTGAACAACATTTCTATAAAAATGATTCAAGGTTTCAATTTACAGAGTAATTCGATTTATCCGGAGTTACTCCGGCCATGTTTAGAGCTTAAAGAAGCAGAATCGTCGGGAACTACCTCGGAACAACCAATATTACAATTTTCATGGACATTATTAGAGCCAGTTGGTGGTATTCAAGTTTTACAACATGCTAAGCTTCAAGTGGACCCACTCAAAGTCCAACTTGATTATGATACATGCAAGTCATTATTTGGTTACCTCTTCCCTACTGGAAATGAAGAAGAAGTTGAAGATGCTGAAGATTATGTCGAAAGCGGAGAAAGTGGATATGCAGATGATGACGAAGGAACCACCTTTCATGACATTTTAACGAAAAACCCATTGAGAAGTATACTAGGTAAGAATAAAACTTCAGGTGATTCCGCAATTAGCGAAGGTAGCATGGATGCATTGAGTGATCCTCCATCATTTAGATCCGATTCGTTATCAGGGAAATTTTCATTTTCAGAGGAAGCTTCAAGCGGATCAGAAAGATACTCCCTGCCCAAGAGACACACTAAATCTTCCAAAACTCTCGATAATGATGAAATCAAAGATGATATATCAGTAATCATGAACCGATCTTCCAGGTACATGTCTATTGTTGAAATTGAGATTGTTCCTGTAAATATAGCAATAAGCTTCAAGGCTCCAAAACATTTAAATATTCTTGATGTTCATAATTTGAACATAGCTATCCCAAACCTAAAATATCGAAACAAAATGTGGTCTACTGAAGACATTCTTCTCAAACTTCGAAAGGATATCATTAAAGTTATTATCAACCATTCTGGTAAGATTTTAGGGAATAAATTCAAATACAAGAAAAGGAATATGATTAGCGAACCTTTGAAACAGATTTCCAATTATGCATCTTATATGACTATTCAAGACCTTCAACAAGAAGGGAGATCCCGGGATGCATCTAAACTCGATAGCTTGGACAAGCATTTGCATCCTCGTCACCGTCGGACCCACCATCACCATAGCTTAAAGCGTAAGCCATCCACTCAATCTAGTAATTTCAACTATGGTAACTATTTGAGTGATGTTCCATCTGAAGACACTCCCGATATTTCAGATGAAGAATAGATAAAATGGTTTCTTCTAAAGCTTGTTATGTACTATTGTATCAATACTATTTTGTTTTTTTGTAACAACTATTCATTTCTTGTTCTGATTTATTATTCTTTTCTTTTAGATTTTTTATTTATTGATGAATTATACATATATATATACATTTATCTAGTTGTAATATCAACAATTGTTGTGTTTTGCAGTTTTATTGGTTGGTTGTTAAAAATTGATGGGTGTGTTGTACGGGTGTTACTACCAGGATCAAAACTGTAACCGTCAATCGGTTGTTTCTTGGGATAAAACGGGTTTTCTCAAAAATCTTTAAAACTTGGTGAATTGTACAAGACAACTGTTAATTTGAACTATTCACTCCAGCATCGTCCCATTTTATAGACAATTTGCTTCCATACTTAGAGAATGGCGTTTTTTGATAGCATACGAGAAAGGGCTATCAATACGATTAATCAAGTTTTAGACAAGAAGGAAAATGATGGTCTCACTAAGGCACAATTGTTCTGTAGAGAATATAACCTTCCTGATGACGAAACAGTTCTTGATGAATCAGCTGTAGAAGTTGGAATCAAATCCGATCACAATAAAGATGCTTATAAGAATATGGCATATCCTCAGGGCAGAATATTCTTAACTCAACATTTTTTGATTTTCCGTGATGCATTTGATAAGAGAAATTGTTCATTCACCATTCAATTGTCGACGATAAAGAAGGTTGAAAGATTACCTACTAGCTCATATGGATTTGCATTATCAATAAGTACCCATAGTAAGGTATATATTACTCTTTATCTTGTTGGTATTCGTTCAGATAGTGAAAAGTTTTCTTATAACTTAAAATTGGCATTAAAGAATAATTTACGAAATGTTCAGAAATTACAGCCGTTTATTCAATCTTGTTATTCAGAATATTTATTAGCTAAGAATAAAATATCTGCAGAAAAAGTGGAAGAAATGCCGGATGGCGGTTTGGGTATTATATTCAAATTTCCTGGAAATGCCAGAGAATTGAAAGATAAGTCGAAAATGAAACTTTGGTTTGATTTGTTTAGAGGTGAAGGTAGAAATTTATCCCTCATCAAGACTCCAATGTTTTACAAATTGATAAGAGTGGGTTTACCAAATCGTTTAAGAGGTGAAATTTGGGAATTGTGTTGTGGCTCTATGTACTTAAGGGCAGATCAACCAGATATCTATTCAAAATTATTGGAAGAAAATAAAGACAAGAAATCTTTTGCTATTGAGGAGATTGAAAAAGATCTTAATAGGTCCTTACCGGAATACGCTGCTTATCAAAATCCTGAAGGGATCGAAAGATTACGTAGGGTTCTTACTGCCTACTCATGGAAAAATCCAGAAGTTGGTTACTGTCAAGCTATGAATATTGTAGTTGCTGCTTTGTTGATTTATATGTCTGAGGAACAGGCGTTTTGGTGCTTAAATGTTTTATGCGATCGTTTGGTACCTGGTTATTATTCAAAAACCATGTATGGAACCTTATTAGATCAAAGAGTATTTGAATCGTTAGTTCAAAATACAATGCCTCTTTTGTGGGACCATATTTCAAAAAACGATATCCAACTTTCTGTTGTTTCTTTGCCTTGGTTTTTATCTTTATATCTCAGTTCTATGCCATTGGTGTTTGCGTTTAGAATTCTTGATGTATTTTTTTTACAAGGTGCTAAAACTTTATTTCAAGTCGCCTTGGCCATATTGAAGTTGAACGGGGAAGAATTACTCAAAACGGAAGATGATGGTACATTTATTTCAATATTGAAAAACTATTTTCAAACTTTAGACCAATCTGCTCATCCTGATTCTCCAAATCTTAAATATAGATCTATAACCAAATTTCAAGAATTACTAGTAACAGCATTTAAAGAGTTTTCGGTTGTTGATCAAGAAATGATAGCTAAACATCGTGCTAAGCATAGAGGGACAATTTTGCAAAACATAACTAGTTTCGTTAAAAGAACAGAATTGAGAAATTTACCAAAATCAACTAATATTGATCAAGACGTCTTAGGCAAAATTTATGATAGATTTTATTCGATTGTGCAAACTCAAAATGTTACAATAGGAAGTGGTTCAAGTACAATGGATTTTGTTGCTTTTAAAAAATTTATGGCTCAAATATGTGATTGGGTTGAACTTGAGCATGATGATCGAGAAACACAAGGTGAAGATTTTTTGCAAAGATTATTCACCCATTGGGATTCTGAAGGCAAGGGTAACCTCAAATTATCGGATTTAGTTTTTGGATTAAACAAGTTAGTTGACTCAGATTTAATGACTTCCATGTCTAACTTTTTCGAATTATATGATGTCGATAACAAGGGAAGGATTGATAGAGAAGGTATTTTGAAAATTTCAGAAGACTTGCTATATATTACAACTCCATGGAAGGATGGGGTGCTTCTTGATTCAATCACTCAAACTGCAATCGAGAATGACATTGCTGATATAGTGTATAAAAGACAGCAAGACCAAGGTTCTAATTCCGCTAAGGATGAAATAGATCTTCCCACTGAAGTTGACCTTGATAAGCAAAAACTTGAGAACCAACAAATCGAGAGATATTTATCTGCGGCTAGTACGTTTATTCAAAGGGCATTTGAATATGCTCAACCTGAAGATGAAGAAGTTCTCATTAAAGAATTGGCAATTGATAACAAGATCTCTCATAATGCTGCTCTTAATCCAAACACTCCGGTATTTGTAAATTTACCTACTTTTAGGATGGTTATACTAGCGGACGAGACCTATGAATTGTTATTCAGTAAAACTTTGAGACACTCAATACATCTTGACAAACCACTTGATTCCGATTTTAGTACCATTCGTAATCTTAGAGACATGTTTGATGGTATGTTTGCCGATGGTAGAGACATCGCTAAGAGAGTACGTCGTCGTATGGATTCAGCAGCCACTACTTTGAATAACAATAGTGTCGGTAGTGATAACGCTTCTTTAAAATCATCTAAATCCAAGGCTCAAGAAGCTGAAGAAGAAGAAAGGGATGATGATTTTGGTGTGATCGATATTGACCAGAATGATAAAGATCTTATCCTTGGTGCTGAAGCACAAGTTTTGACGGACCCTGTGAATAATTCGCCTGCTGGTCAAAAAGAATTACGAAGATTCCATAATGCAGAAAGCAAGATCAAGTCAGATCAAGATGCTGATAGTTCACATGTTGAACAGAACTTAATAGAATTCGAGACATGATTTTTTTTTTTTTTTTTAGTTTGGTAAATTATATAGTCGTTTTTACAGAGATTTATTTTTTGTGTACATGTAGAATTGAACGGAATTATAGATAATCAAAATACAATTTTAGAAAAAGTCAAATAAAATGAAAAATATTAAAATAAAACAGAAATGAATCAAATGGTTGATGGACTAAATTGATAAGAACAAAAAAAAAGGTTTTTACTGCAAAAGCGTAAATCAATCTCTACCAAAGATTTTTTTCAAGAACTTCTTCTTTCTTGGTTTCTTTTGACTACTTTTGAACTCTGCTGCATCAATGTTCTTACCAGTTTTCGATCCAAAATTATTTTCAGGTCCATCTTGTTGACGTAATGTGGTTATATGATTCGAAGGTGAATCCTGAGCCTGTGTAGAAACAGGATGAGAATCATCAGCTTCATTATCTGAATCGGCAAATCTTGAAACGAATCCTTTACCTGAATCTCCTCTGCTGTGATCAGCTTCGTCATCTGAATCAGCAATTCGAGATTGGAACTTCTGTTGCGGAAGTTGCTTAAGATGAGCACGCTGCTGTTGAGGTGCTGGTGGTGTTTGAGCTTGAAATTGTGCTTGTGCGAGAAATTGTGCTTGTGCATGTAATTGCGCTTGTGCCTGGACTTGTGCTTGATTTTGAGCAGGTAACTGGGTTGAAGGTTGAGCATGAGTCTGAGTTTGATATTGACTTTGTGGATTGTGTGCTGGTACGCTATCACGTAAGGTAGTCCTATGTTGTCTTGGTTGTTGTGGAGCTGGGTAGTGGTGACTATGGCGGTTCTGCTTAGGCGATTTTGGATTTTCTTGATTAGTATCATTACCTTTATCGAAAGATGATTTTCTAGTTAATTGAGGGTTAAACACAGAAATCGGCCTAGCATTAGCTTTTGCGTATAATTCAGCGGCTTTAGTTTTGGATGGTGATTGATAATTTGGGTTTGAGGCAGGGTGGGCCGCAATAGGCTGGACATACACGGATGAACGATCTCTCAATGTGCGATTACTCATTGATCCACCACCAAGGCCAGATTGTCGATTTTGATGATTATCATGATCGAAGTTGGCACCATGAACAGAATGTGGACGCAATGATCTGCCTGACATATTACCATTTCCTGCTACAACTGGAGTTTGTGGAGTTTGGTTTTGAGGTGATTGGGGTTGATTGTTCTGTTTTGTCGGAGTGGCTTGAACAGAGCGACGGTTTGGACTGGTAGATGGATATTGTTGGGATCCTTTAGCAAGATTGATATCGGCTAATTGTGAAGAGGATAATTTTGAATTTAATCTAGTATTTTCTGCAGTTGTTAATGAGATATAAGCTTGTTTAGCTGGATTATAGGTACCATTATTTGAAGAATTACTGGTTGAACTGTAAAAAGAGCTTGAGTTCTTCATAGCTGACTTGACTGGTCTTTTATTTTTAGATTGAGAGCTAGAATCAACACTACTGATAGAAGAACCAGAACTAAGTCCATTTTCAGTAATTGAAGCAGGGAGTTGTAAAGTATCACTGCTTTGTTTTTCATCAATCAAGCGATTAGAAGCATTAGAATGCGAATCATCGATTATTTCCGGAACGTTATCAAATTTCGGTCTCAATTGTTTCGCTATGGATGAGGAAGATTTGGAAGCCAATTCGTCGGCTGATTCCTCACTGTAATCTGAAGAAGTTACATCAGATTTGAAAGGTTTTTGAGAGATTAATTCGTTTGATTCCATATGACCGTAACGGTTGATAATGCCAATTTCAGTGTTCGAGCCAGAAACTTGATTTGGATGTTTATTATCGACAAAACCATTAGTTAACTTTTCGTCGGCGGTGGTTGGTTGAGTTGATGTTAAACCTGATTCTTCCTCAACTGCTGAATTACGACGAATTTGTTCTTTCTCAAATTCATCAACCACAACAGCTGATGGATCAATAGCTGCATCGGGAACAGATTCATCTTCAGCATTCTTGGTTAAAGGACTTTTCTTGGTTTCTTCTTCTTGGATTGTAGAGATATCTCCAACTGTTGTCTCGGCGTTATTTAAGCTGCTAGTGTCAACAGTTTCTAATTCTGGTTTATTAATAGGAACATTAATTGTTGCTTGTTGGACAGGATGTTTTTGGTCGAGTTCATCAACACCTTTAGGAACAGATGCGATAGGAACTTCAACATCGTCTTCTTCTTTAACTGCTTTCTCGATTTCTTGATCGGTTTCCTCTGGGATAGATTCTTTTTGGGGGCTTTTTTCGGCAGCCTTCATTAATTCTAATAAATTTTTTTCATTTTTCAATCTATTTAATCTTAGTTCTTCATATTCCAAACGTTTTGATTCGTAATCTTTAGCTAATTGTTTTTCATGATTGATTTGAGCTTCTAATTCACGCATTTTTTGATCGTAGTCATTAAAATTATTAGGTTCTGGATCTTCTTGTATTATGAAAGATTGGTCCAAACTAGATAAACGAGAAGAAGGTCTACTAGTTTTGTTTTGAACGGGAGATTTATTTTTCAGTAATGAAGTTGATCTTGAAATTTTATTTTTGTTTAATGAATTGGTTCTAGTAGGAATATTAACCCCGGATCTAATGGAATTGTGTCTATCAATTTCTTTTTGTAAAGTAACTTCGGGAACCTCTATGATCTTAATACCATTAGGAGTTGGGATATATTTTTTAACAGTTTTAACGGAGGTGTTACTATTTTGTAATGGTTTTTTAGATAAAGAAAAAGTGTGATTGGAACCGGTGGGGACCGGGTGAGATAATTTTAAATCTTGCATTTTGACATAATTATTATCGAAAGACCCTTGGCTAAAAGTATCATAATGAGAATCATCAAAAGTATCATCTATATCATATATATGGCTACTGTTAGCACTATCTGGAGTATGTTGGCGGTATTTAACCGGCTGAGATAACCTAGCACTATTGGGAGAGCTAGTTAGGGAAGGATTACGTTTAAGAAGACTCCCGCTCGAGCCATTATTAGTATGATTATTATTACTTCGAATTGGAGGAGGATTGTTACGGATATATTGTAAAGATTTGGAGCGGGAGATGTTGGTATTTTGTTTTTCGGGCTTTATAGAATGGCCAATGGTCAAAGCAGCAGCCAATGCATTGGAATTGGGCTGACTTGAAGATGGAGCAACATGGTTTACTCCAGTGTAAGAAATGTTCTGGCCACTTCGAGACTTGCGGTGTCTAAACATTGTTTATGGGCAACTTGAAAGGAACCAGAAGGAACTAAGAGTTATTGGGAGTTCTAAAAATTGGAATCCTCTGACTGATGACCCTGAAAATAGTACAAGGGCGGCTAAAAACACTCTTCACAAAAACTAGCAATTTCAAACACCACCAGCTATCAAACACGAGTCTCCAAATGAACAACTACACCGGACACTCACTTAAAGTCGACTCAGCTTTAATTCGGCAATAAAAGTAAACTAACCTGGGAAAAACAGAAGAAAGTAAACGAACAGACTATTTTTCACAAAATTCCCACAATTCTAAACGGAAAAAAGCAGCTGCAACACTCAATGTCAAACCAATTGATTCAACCAGTAATACGGCTTGACTATACTATCGATAAACGATGGATTCAACTGGAAGTAACTGAAAGAAACAGTAGGTTAAAACGGACTCCAGCGCTTAAAAGCAGCAAACTATTTTAGGAACTAGGCAAAAGTGCAACGAAAACGAAAAAAAAACCAGGAAAAAAGAAAAAAAAAAAAACACAGGGTTAAGCGCACTCAGTAGGTTAGGCTAATTTCATTTCAAATGGCAGAGCTGGAAAGGCTGGCTGTACTACGTTGGAAGACTCGGTTGGCGTTATGGTCTGCTCATCGATCCGGAAAGCAGTGTCAGAAGAGCAATTGTTGAAGCTGCAACAAACGTCAAGTGCATACGAGATTTGGAGAACGCCGGGGACGTCTGGTCTACAGTCACGTGAAGGGCAAACATGACATAGTAGAGGTAGTATTGGTAGAGGTAGTATTGGTAGAGGTAGTATTGGTAGAGGTAGCATTGGTAGAGGTAGCATTGGGAGTGCTAGTAGAGGTAGTTTGGGAGTGCTAGTAGAGGTAGTTTGGGAGTGCTAGTAATAATAAAGATGTTAATCGTATACAGACTCGTCTATTTAGCGGAGGAGGTTCGTGTGACTATATAGGAGTAAATGGGTTTCTATTGAGACGATTCAACCCTAAGCCGTTGGCCAACCATATTCCACAGCGTTGGCCCTGGGCAGTGATGGTATTCAAGAATGGTTTTATTGCTATTAGCACCCCGGTCAAAAAAAAACCTTGGATAAATGGCATCAAGATTTGATCTTTTATTATGGCATATATCACAATGCCAGGGGTAATGGGACCAATGGGCTGAACCCCGTGTGCTCCGCTGGTTTGCAATTCCTGTTGTTCTGCTTCGTCAAGTTTAGCATTCAATTCTTCCAAGTTGACATCAGCGGCTTCGTGGCGGCGAATCTTCGATTCCTGTTGCTGGATGGCATAGCTATTCAAACTGCGGGTGAAGGACTGTTCAAAACGTAAGTCTGGAATGGCAATAGTATTCATTGTGGTTCGGTCAGTAGTCGTAATCAGCAATCAGGCTACTTTCAATTCTTTTGATTTATGATATCCCAAGCTGTAAATACTGGTGGTCAACCTGTAAGCGTCGAGGGTGTTGAAAAAAAAAAACAGACAAAAAAAAAAAAATAACGGAGACGGATTATTAACTGAAGACTATTCAATAAGTTTGCTTTGTTAGAAGTCGTTAGAAGGATATAATATCATAGGAATCATTGGAACACATTCCGTGGCGTTCTGTTTTTGTTTATTTTGTGGTTAAAGAGATAGTAAAGTCGAATAGTAATGGAAATAGACAGGGCCTACGACGGTCAACCCAGAGTTACCATCAGACAAACAGAAAGAGACCATGTTGATTTTATGTTGAAGGATGTGGATTTATCCATGGCAAACTCTATAAGAAGGACCATGTTAGCCGAGGTTCCAACCTTGGCAATTGATTTGGTTGAAATCGAAGTAAATACTTCAGTTTTAGCAGATGAATTTATTTCTCACCGGTTAGGTATGATACCATTGAATAGTGAAGGGATTGATGATTTATCTTATTCAAGAGATTGCACTTGTGATCAATACTGCCCAAACTGTTCTGTTAAGTTAGAGTTAACTGCCAAATGTGATACTGATTCAACCATGAATGTCTATGCATCAGATCTAGCAAAATTTCATAATGGTTCTAATTTAGGAGATCCGGTGATCAGAGATTTCGAACGTAAAGGTCCCTTAATTTGTAAATTAAGAAAACATCAAGAATTAAGAATTACTTGTATTGCTAAAAAGGGTATTGCCAAAGAACACGCAAAATGGTCTCCTTGTGCTGCAGTTGGATTTGAATACGATCCTTGGAATAAATTAAAACATACTGATTACTGGCACGAAGAAGATGCCGAGAAAGAATGGCCCAAGTCCGCTAATTGTGAATGGGAAGAAGCTCCAGATCCTGAAGCCCCCTTTGATTATAAAGCAAAACCTTCGAATTATTATATAGACGTTGAAACCGTTGGTAATTTACCTCCAAATGAAGTGGTGCTAAAAAGTATCGAAACCTTACAATTTAAATTGGCTGGTATTGCCATGGAATTGAAAAAGGATACCGTTGAAGCAAATAATACCGCTTCGGGTGCTTTCACCAGTTATGGTAGATCCCCTGGTGGCGTTGATTCTCCTGTTAATGATTATTCTTACGGTGGTGCTGGATGGTAGTCAGTCTTCCATAAATCTATATATATATATACTTTATATCTTGTATAATTAATTTTCTTTTTAATGACTTTGATTCCACTGTATTAAATCGTTGAATTTAACTAATTTTCCTCCAAATATGTCTAATGCACTTCCATAAGTTAAATCAACTTTTCCATTACTCAACTTGGCAACCGTCTCTAAATCATTAACCAGTTTGGCTCCACCAGCGTAAACGATTTTCCCTTCAAACCCTGGAGGACACCATTCGCCTAATTTCTTAACTAATTTTTCATCAATCCCATTACATAATCCTTCAACATCAGCAGCATGAATTAAAAATTCATCACAGTATTTACTCACTTGCTCTAAAAACTCAAAACTTAAACTATTATCTGTCAAGGTTTGCCATTTATTCATTGCAACAACCCATTCACTATCACCATTGTCATTATGCACTTCTCGGCAGCTCAAATCAACTATTAGTTTATCTTTCCCGATTAATTCACTCACTTTTGCCAACTTCTCCCAGTCAAAACATTTCTTCAGTTTACCTTTCAAATCACTAAATAACCAACTCGTTAATATAACGTGAGATGCTTTATGAGTGTTAATCCATTCTGGTGCATTATCGTAATTGATTCCCCCTCCCACTTGTAAACTATTAGGCCACGACTGACAGGCAAGCTTAGCTGCTGCATCGTTCTCTGGGTTAGTTCCCAACTTTATCACATGGCATCCTCTCAACTTATTTTCTTTGTATAATTGGGCATAATATGAAGAGGGTTTGGTCGAAACAAAATTCTCCGTTGTTGTTGAATTGGACTTGTCGGTGTCGTCTCCTTTCAAAGTGCCCCCCACAATTTGTTTCACTTGGCCTGAATGAATGTCTATACAACCCCTGAATTTGGTCATTGCTGAGTTAATACCGAAAGATCAATGATTCAGAGTCTTTGATAAATATTTACAGTTGAAGTAATCGCATTTTGAAAAAAAAAAAAAAAAAAAAAAAAAAAAGAAGAGAAGCAAAAAAACTACTGGTGTAATAGATCTATAGTCCTAGAACAGTATCTAACCATGAGTGACGATGATTATCTAAAGACATTAGAGATTCAGAGAAGAAATTTCGAGGCTCAGTTCGGGTCTATAGAAGACATGGGGTACAAGGATAAGTCTAAGGCCGAACAAACATCTTGCGATGAGCATCAAAGTGAAAGCGATGAGGGCAGTGATAGCGAAGAAACAAGTCAGTTCAAAGGGTTTGAATCGAGTGAAGAAAGTCTGTCGGACCCTGAAGAGGATGTTTCCGAAGAAGAAGAAGAAGAAGAAATTCAAAAACCAAAAGTAGTCAAGTTAAACTCATCGTCCAATAATCCACCACCCACCGTTTCCAAATCAGATAGGAAATTATTAAGATCAGGAAGAGCACCTACAATGGCAGAGATCGAGAAGAAAGAACGAGAACTATCTAAACTTACAAAGAAACAACAGGCCAAAGCAGTCCAAGAAGATAATGAAAACTTGGAAAATGATATCAAATTACAAAGATTATTAAAGGAATCACACATTCTCTCCCACCAATTGGAACACTCCGGTGCTGATCTCACCCTACAAACCATTGACTACGAAGATCCCACCGGTAAGGCCAGAAGAAAGATTCTAACGTCTCGTATGAGAGAGTTGGCTGCTACCAACTCTTCCACCGGTGGATTACCTAAAACTTTAGAGAAAATGCCCATGGCCATGAGAAAGGGGATGATCAGAAGCCAAAAGGAAAAGATTGCCCACTACGAAGAAGAAGCTCGTAATGCAGGAATTGTCTTATCAAAGACTAAAAAGGGTCAATTTAGAGACTTAAGCAGCGGGAGTGGATCCACTTTTGCCAGTGACCGTATTGGTACAGGAGACAAGATCAACAAAAAACACAGACAAAGAGGATTGAAGATCAACTCTGTTGGTAAGTCTACAAGAAACGGTTTGATCATCTCCAAAGATGAAATTGAGCGTATCAATAATAAGGGGAAAAGTTTTGGTAAGAAAAAGAGAAGATAGTCTTATATAGCATTTTGTACATTAGTAACCCGCTATACTCTATTAATAAAAGTATATATAATAGTCTAATACATGTAGATATATACGTTTGTATTATCGGTGCCTGGTCCATGCTGCAATTTTTTAGTGCAAAAAAAACAAAAGGTAAACAAGGAAATCAAAAAAACAAAAAAAAAACAAATCAAGTCATACTTTGATCCCATCGACTGCTTGATTCATTGCAATAGCGAGGGCTTACGTCGTTGGAAAGTAACTTAATTGATAGAGTAAGTGAAACGAACTCGTTTCCCGAAACAAGCATACGGATAAAGTGCAAGAACCATATAAACACGCCGACCGCTTACGAAATAAATCACGGTGATGAATTCCCAGATATTGCCTAAGAAGAGAGGACAGAATCCGCCCAATGGTGGAAGCAGCAGGGTAAGCTCGCTTCACGACTTGTCCAATAAGGGAAGAGCTATATCGGGGAGGTCGCTTTCCAAGTCCAAAAGAGTTGCTTCTGGCAATCGTCACGTAAGTAGGGGTGATCTTTTCACCAGACCTGATGAAGATGCGATTCACTTTGATGAAAATAAACATACAATCTTATCGAACTTTGAAGAATGGATTAAGTTGTCTACCGATAACAAGATCACATCGAAGAACTCGTGGCAGTTCGCTCTTATTGACTATTTCCATGATTTGAATGTGATTAAAGATGGTGAGAATATCAATTTTCAAAGAGCGTCTGCCACTTTGGATGGTTGCGTTAAGATTTATTCCAGTAGGGTGGAGTCAGTTGCGTCGGAGACCGGGAAGTTACTTAGTGGGCTAGCCACCAAAAAAAATCAAAATGCCGATGGAGAGGATGATGAGGAGGAGGATGATGAAAATAACGAAGCCAATGATGAAGCCAATGATTCGACTGGTGGTGAAAACGATGGCAGAAAGAAAAGGAAAATCAACAGGATACTAGAGTCTACTTTGGTTGATTTTGATACTATACGAATCAAGAAATTGGACCAGGAGCTTGCCATTGATCCATTATTCAAGAAGGCGTTGGCGGAATTTGATGAAGGGGGTGCTAAGAGTTTATTGCTCAATACTTTAAACATAGATAATTCTGGTAGAGTTGTTTTTGATGCTACCACCAATAAGGTGAAAGAAGGTGATGACGAACTTTCAGATGATAATGGCGAAGTAGAAGAGAAAAATGCCGAAGACAATGAAGACGAAGGTGTCAGCTTACAGCCAAATGGACACGGTGATGCAGACATAGACTTTGATGGGCTTCAATCATTTCTTTATAAAGATTCTGCTGAGGAACTCGACTCGGTTACGATCTGTCCTTCTTTGAAAGAATTGAAGGTAGTTTTAAAAGATGTTAATAAGGCCAAAAGTTTACTAAGTGATGTTAATAATAAGTTTATACAAGATGATGATAGACTTAGTAATGCAGCAGACACTCCTTCGAACCTTGGGGATTATGATCAATTTGGTTTTGATAATTATGATGATGGTAATTTTGGTGAAGATAATGAATTGGATGAGAATGCTGAAGCAGGCTCTGCATTTAATTCCACGATATATGATGGTATTGCACGCTTATTTCAAGGTGCTGATGAATATGGAGAAGAGGTTATGCAAACAAAGGTATTGGATCAAGATCTTATGGCATATTTCGATGACAGAATGAAGACTAATTGGAGGGGTCCTGAACACTGGAAAGTTACTAATTTGAAAAAGACAAAAAATCATATTGAAAATAACACAACCAAAGCGAGTGATGAACCGATTAAAAATGACGAAATGGCTGACCCAATGGCCAACGTTGCAACTAAGAAGAAGAAGAAAGAAGATGTTATTGTTAATTTCATTGATTTTGAAATTGAAGACGATAATGAAGATGAGATTTTCCAAAAACCGAAAAATATGTCGATGCTTCTTATCAAAAGCCTGGACCGTGCTAACGAATCGAAAAACATGTTACCTGAGGATATTCAATTCAATTCTAAGAAATTAACTAACTTATTTGGTAAGAAACATAAATCAATTTCCCATTTCACTAGAAAAACCAAAGACGATTATAAAGCAGAAAATAACGAAAATGAACCCCAGCTTACTGACGAAAACTATTTCTCCAAACAATACCAAAAGGAAGAAGAAGAAAGACGCCAGCAAGAACAACTTGCGGCTTCGTTCCAACAAGCAGAGTACGAAGATTACGATAATGATGATTTCGGCGATATCAATTTCAACGACGCACTTGAAAGTAACCCAAACGAAGTCAATGGCGAGGTCAAATCAGAAGAAGAGCCCGGTACCCAGCTTCTTACCGGAGGCCGTAAAGCAAGACCCGAATACGTAAACTTCTCCAGAGTTGCCAAAAGAGTTGATGTCCGGTTGTTGAAAGATAACCTATGGAAGAGTATCTCCAAAGTGGAAGACGACGAATGGAAGAAGCACAACCAAGAGGAGAAAGAGGAAGAAGCGGCCATTGAAGACCAACCAGTCAAGACCGAAAAGAAGTTTGCTGATGTCATAACCTCGATTGGTAAGATGTACAAACCCGAAGAAAGAAAAGACCTTTCCACCAGTTTCTGCTTCATCTGCTTGCTACATTTGGCCAACGAACACAGCTTGGATATCACCAGCACCGCTGCCCATGACGACTTGAGAATCACCGGCTTCTAATCTCTTTACATAGAATAATCTTCGATTTGCAGTAATTTTTGTAAGTATAACCTTCCCTGGTGTATGGGTGTCGTGCTGTTCCTTTCAGCCACTCACCAAAAACAAAAAAAAAATCACCAAAAAAAAAAATGGGTGGCACACCGAAACAAAAAAAAAACAGAGGCAAACATAGACAGGAAAAATTCTCATTCAAAAGGTGTGATATACAATTTTGCCCTTTGTCATAATCACAAGTTATCAACTTGGATATTTGCTTTAATTTCACAGCTTTCCGCTTTCCACTTACAAGCGTGTGTGTGTGTTTTAACTATACCAGACTTTTAGAATCTAGCGCTTGATAGCGAAAGTTCTTTTTGCAATGAATAGCTTATCAAGAATATTACCGAGGGCGCTTGCATCCAGTCAATTACCACTGTCGGTGATTATGGCCAATAGAGCCGCTTATATTGGATTTAGAAGACCTATATTGAATAAGAGGATTGGAATTAGGTCGGTTTCTAATTCAACCATCAACTTATTACAATCACAAGAACAACTTGCCAATCTTGATGTTAATAATGCCAATGCCCAAAGTGAGTTTTACAAGTCTTTGTTGGCAAATAATTATCCTCATATTGTTGTTCAACGTTATGAAACACCGGGAATTGCTGCTTCCCCTGAATGTACTCAACTTTATATCGATGCTTTGAATAAAGTTGGGAAAAAGGGTAAAGCTGAACAAGTTTCTAGAACTTTGGCTACTACTGCCACCAGTGGATTTCAACAAGGATCTCCATTGCCTCAAGGTTTTGGTTCTAGATATGAACCAGTTCATGTTATTGTTTCTGAATCTATTCTCACGATTATTTCTAAATGGCTTAAATGGTTAATTCCAGTAGCCTTACTTACTTATGGAGCAACTAATGCTTTTAATTATATGGTTGAAAATGGTACCATTTTCAGAAATTCCGAAGTTGTTGATAAATCCGTTGATGTTTCACAGTCTACCGTTAAGTTTAAAGATGTTTGTGGATGTGATGAAGCTAGAGCTGAATTAGAAGAAATTGCTGATTTCTTGAAGAACCCTTCTCGTTTCACTGGTTTAGGTGGTAAATTACCTAAAGGTGTTTTATTAACTGGGCCTCCTGGTACTGGTAAAACTTTATTGGCAAGAGCCACTGCTGGTGAAGCTGGGGTTCCATTCTTTTTCATGTCTGGTTCTGAATTTGATGAATTATACGTTGGTGTTGGTGCTAAAAGAATTAGAGAATTATTTAGTCAAGCTCGTGAAAAATCTCCTGCAATCATTTTCATTGATGAATTAGATGCTATTGGAGGTAAACGTAATCCAAAAGATCAAGCTTATGCTAAACAAACTTTAAATCAATTATTAGTTGAATTAGATGGTTTTTCTCAAACTCAAGGTATTATTATCATTGGTGCCACTAATTTCCCTGAATCTTTAGATAAAGCTTTAACTAGACCTGGAAGATTCGATAAAGAAGTCAATGTTGAATTACCTGATGTTAGAGGTCGTATTGATATCTTGAAACATCATATGTTAAACGTGGAAACTTCCGATGATGTTGATCCTAGTATCATTGCTAGAGGTACTCCAGGCCTTTCTGGGGCTGAATTAATGAATTTAGTTAACCAAGCTGCTGTTCATGCTTCTCAAATGTCTGCCCCAGCTGTTGATATGATTCATTTTGAATGGGCTAAAGATAAAATTTTGATGGGTGCCGCTAAAAAGAAGATGGTTATCACAGAAGAAGCAAGAAAAAATACTGCTTATCATGAAGCTGGACATGCCATTATGGCAATGTACTCTCCTGCCGCCACTCCATTATATAAAGCAACCATTTTGCCAAGAGGAAGAGCCTTGGGGGTTACTTTCCAATTACCAGAGATGGACAAGGTTGATATGACCAAAAAGGAATGTTTTGCAAGATTGGATGTTTCGATGGGTGGTAAAATTGCTGAAGAAATGATTCATGGTGCTGAAAACGTTACTAGTGGTTGTTCTTCTGATTTGGCTAATGCTACTAGTGTTGCAAGAGCAATGGTGACTTCTTTCGGTATGAGTGATAAAATTGGACCCCTTAAATTAAGTGATAATTGGGAATCTTGGTCTCCAAAAATTAGAGATATGGCTGATAATGAGGTCAGAGATTATTTAATAGAATCAGAATCTAGAACTAGGCAGATATTAACTGAAAAGAAATTGGAATTACAAAGATTGGCTGAAGGTTTATTAGAATATGAAACTTTGACAAAAGACGAAATGGAAAAAATTGTCAAAGGCGAAACAATAAATAAAGAAAAAGTCATCTCCAATACTGTTATAAAGAATGCTTCTACGGATAGAAAGGAAGTCATTAATGACTCCCCTCCAGTTCCTGCTGAAGTCTAGAAAATGATTTTCATTAAAAGTTTAAAAGAAAAAAAAAATTGAAAAAGAAAAAAAAGAGTTAGAAAAGTTTTTGACCAAAATAAAACACCAATGAGAATTAGTATTCTCATCTTGCATAATTTGTATATATCTACGTAAATAATAAAATTAAGTATTTTTGATTAGTAGTTTTTCCAGAGCTTTAAATTGTATTTTGTGTATTTTGATCAATTTACTTGAAAATTTGCTCAATATTGGTGACAATTGAAGTTGCTGCGAAAAGCTTAAAATTACATTTCGAATTTGCAAAAAATGATTAATATATATATTAATGAGCTATAAAATGAAACTTGGTATTTGAGATTATCTAATGTACAAATGAAAAAACAAACAAACAAATTGAAAACTGAAAAGTAATATTTTGTTACTTTACTTATGTTAATTATTGTTGACCACCATTTTGGAAAAAGCTAGCCAATTGGGCACTCAAGTTTGGATTTCCTGGAGCACCATTTGGAGGAAATCCAGCTGGTGGAGATTGTGCACTTTGTTGAAATTGATTGAAAGCAGCGGCAGGACTATCATTCGAGTTTGAGAATAATCCACTTAATGGATTAACTGAAGATTGACTGAAAACTGCAAAATCTGGTTGAGCACCATGAGACATGGTTGATTGTTGAGGAATTAATGTAGTTTTAACATATTCTTCATCAGGTTCACCAGGTCTATTTGATTTTGGACCATTTCTAGCAGAGTTAGTTGGCATTTTCTTAGACATAGCTTTTGAAGAAATACCAGCACCAATTTCGATATCCGGTTCATCAATAACCATACCACTTGATAATGGTTGACCACCAGTACCACCCCATTGAGCTTGAACCACCCAGGTTCTGTCAGCATCAGTTAATCTGGAGATTGGAATAATAGAAATACCATGTTGATAATTACAACAATCTCTTGGACCAAAACCAACCCCCCAACGAGTTCTTAAAGGTAAAGAATTATCTTTGTTAAAAGAAGTGATAACTTGTTCGGCTTCTCTTCTTGAATAAACTTTAACAAAAGCATGTTTTCTTTCACTATTCAAAATAACTGATTGAACTTCAGCATAAGGTCTTAAAACCGAAGCCAATTCTTTTTCATCCATACCTCTTGGAACACCACCAATGAATAAGGTTCTTGATAAAACTTTAAAAGAACCTTGAGGTAAAGATTGGTCAAAACCAACATTACGTGGACGGTAATGAGGGGTACCAGGGATATTCATTTCACCACCCATAGCAGTTGGAGGAACAAAACCTTGAGGTTGTTGTTGTTGAAGTGGTTGTTGTTGTCTAGGAGGAGATCTTGGTCTTCTACCATTAGCATTACCACCAAGGGACATATTATTAGGATTGTTGGCTTGACCAAAACGAGAAGGAGATCTAGATCTGTTTCTTCTTGAGTAAGCACCACCAGTATTATCACGTCCGCGTTTATCATTTTGGAAACCATTGGAACCAAATTGTCTTTGAGGAGGAAACTGTTGTTGTTGATTAAAACCTGGTTGGTTTTGAGGAGGCATACCACCATTTTGCATTTGTTGTAACATGTTAAAAATATATTGTTCATTTGGTTGTTGGGCTGGAGCAGGAGCCGAAGCAGAAGGAGGTTGTTGCTGAATTGGAGGCAGTTGATTTGATTGTGCTACATTATTACTACCAGCTAAAGCTGATAATTGAGATAAGATATTATTAGCAGCATTATCTTGTTCGACAGGTTTAGCAGGAGCTGGTTGAGGAGTGTTACTGTTTGAGTTTGATTGTTTAGCCAATGAAGCAAGAGCCAGTAAAATACTACCAGAGTCATTATTACTACCATTTGAATTAGATGGTGGAGATAACGGTTTAGAATTATCATTACTAGATACTGGTTGATTTAATTCAGCCAGGGATTTTGGAGGAGTACCAGGAGGAGTAGTTGAAACAAAATGTTTTGATCTAATTGATTTAAGGATTTCTGGTTTAAAAGTGTCGGCTCTTTCCCAGATATCAACTAATTTACCAATTTTGATATTAGAAGACTTACTAATCAGTAATTCTAAAGCATCATCAACTAAAGATTCTATCAATTCACTAATTTTATAAACTCCAGCGGCAAAAGTACCATCAGGAGATTGTGAACTAATTTCTTGACCTTGTTTTCTAGCTTCATCCATATAAATTCTAACAATGGAATCCACAACATACAAAGTACCTAATTTATTTGAAGATGGTGTTGCTTTACAATTAGAGTATAATA
Organism: Hyphopichia burtonii NRRL Y-1933; assembly: GCF_001661395.1. Lineage (NCBI taxonomy): Eukaryota > Fungi > Ascomycota > Pichiomycetes > Serinales > Debaryomycetaceae > Hyphopichia > Hyphopichia burtonii. The sequence goes on along the minus strand of NW_017963736.1, from coordinate 88,186 downwards.
TAGTAATCAACTGAGATTCTTCGCTAACATTTTTTACCGCAAGATCAGTCAATTTTTTAATACGAGAACCTGAAACCCCTGGTGCTTTAAGAGTAGCCAATTCTTTCAAAATGGAACCAAATTCTTCAACAGCTGACATTTTACTTTGTTAGTTGAATTATTATGATTATTATTAGTTTTTTTTTTTTTTTGCAGCCTAATACCCACGATACGATGGATTCAGTTACGATTTTGTTTACGAAAAACTTAATGAATACTTAAAAAAGAGTGCTAAAAAACGATTCCCACAATTATATTCCACAATTCTCTATACTCACCGATTTCCTAATACTTATTCCTTGATTTGCTTATTCTCTTGTGCTTCGTTATATTACGATCGGACACAAGTTTTAAAGAATTAGTCAAGTATATAAGAATTTTAAAGGTAAAATACAAATGTCCTAGTACTGTTTACTATTTGTTTACCCGTTTACAATTGATAGGATTTGTAATTATACTATATGAGCAATAAGATTTGGTTACTAGTTCTTAAGTTAAATACTACTTGCTATGAGTTTGGAATACCAAAGAGGTAATTGGATTGATTGTGATGGATAAAAGAAGCAGCAGTGATACAACTAGCAAATTCCAGGAATTCAAACAGCGAACTCGCTCCTTTTTATAGTTGGCTCTTTTTTCTTTCTTTTCTGCTGGCAAGAGGAAGAAACGGCGAAAGGCGAAGGGGGGAAATGTAAAAAGGGTTACCCGGATGTAAGTGTCCTGGTGCACGGGTTCATGGAATCGGGTCTTTTCTCGATCAGTTTTTTTTCGGGCGAATTGAGTCCTGCATAGACGAAGGTACGGGTCTTTGAAACTGGACTGAGATATTCTTAGCGGTGGGACTGAAATATACACAGCGAGTGAAAAATTAAGTATTTTTTGAATATTGGAAAGACATCGAGGTTCAGTAAAGTTGTCTTGATCTACGTAGATACGGCATACGCACACCTTAAGTATATTGCAGGGATGTTGTCCAGGTCATTAGTTAGAGGGTATTCGACTCAAGCGGCAGCCAATAGCAGCTCACCGATAATTTCGTCGACGTTACTATTATCCAGAAACCCAATTGTAACTGCTGAATTACCAAGATTCGAAACACAATACTATAAATATCAAAATGAATTATGGAGAAGATTAATGTGGACTTTCCCAAGTTGGTACTATTATAGACCAGGTACTTTAGCTGATCAACGTTATAAAGAATTGAATAAACATCCAATTTATAATAATCCAAATCTTGAATTTCCAAGAGGTAGACCAGATTTGAAACAACAAAGAGACAGAAGATTTAAACAAGTAGTTAAATTACCAAAGACTTATAAAGAAGGAGGAGAAAAGGGATCAGAAGAAGATTCTATTGATCAATTATCCCGTAAAATTGTTCCAAATTCAAGAATTACTGAAGCTGATCAAAATGGAGATTTAACTAGTTTAGAAAGAAAATTAAGTCGTACATTATATTTGATTATAAATAATGGTAAAGAATGGATATTACCTAATTTCCCAGAAGAATCAAGCGAAACTTTAAAACCTTTGCATAAATTAGCTGAAGATGGTTTAACTAGAATTGGTGGTAATTTAATCAATTATTTCAATGTTTCTAAAACTCCATGTCATTTATTTTCAAATAATAATTCCAAAGAATTTTTCATTAAATCACATATTTTATCCGGGGAATTTAAACCTCAATCAGAAGGTTTAAAATTTATGTGGTTAACCAAAGAAGAATTAAGTGAATACTTAAATAAAGAATACTATCAAGATATTGCTCATTTATTAAATGATCAATAGTCAAACTTCTTTACATGTATATAGTAAGAGCAAATAAAGAAAAAATTATATATATATATTTACTTATATAATATTACACTTGAATAAAGTCAAACTTTAATTAAAGATCTTTTTTACCTTTAATAACTTTTTCTGCAGCCCAAACTGATCTATCTAACAAAGCACCAACAATTAAAACACCTGCAATTGAACTTATAACCCCTAAAACAAATCCCGACCAAGTTTTAGCGTATTGTTCTTTATTAATAATTTTCAATGGAGAAATTTCAAAATGGAAAAAAACTCCCGGTAACCCACCTCTAGCATGTAAAGTATGTTGATGATCTTCATCTTTACCACCAACCAATGGTCTGTGATGACTTATAACCGAAAATTGATTGGTTTCTAAAGGTTCTAATTTGTTTTCCAAATATTCAAATCTAGTAGCAACAACTTTCAAATAATAAGAGAAAACATGTTGTTTTTCACCAATGGTCATTAAATGTTGATCTAAAGGATGGGTTGATTGTTCTTGTTGAATTAAACGATGTAACAGTTTAGGATCAGCACCAAACGATAAATGATTAATGACATGATCAAAATTAAACTTCTCAGGATACTTATCATATAATGATAAATCATGAACGTGTCTACCAGGAGCAGTGAAAGAAGCCCCTGGAGCAAAATGTAAATTCCCACTAATTCTATTAATTTGAGCAGTACCTTTAATTCTACAACCTTCATTGTTATTAATTCGTTCCGTTAAACGAGACACATAACCTTCTTTTTCACATTGATCGATATTTTCACCATCGTAAAAACCCCATAGTCTTTCTGCATAGGCCAAACGAACAGTTTCACAATCATTACAACAATATTGATTATTTTCTTGCGGTAATGATCCATAACAAGAACCACATTCTCCGGTTTCTCCTTCAGCTAAACCTTTTGCCTTTTCATGTAAAGAGATATCATTTGACAAGATTGGAGCATCATCAAGAATTTCTTGATTTGAATTTGGTATTAATCTATATTTCTGAAATCCAGATTTTAAAATATCTAATTGTAAATCTCCACTTTCATCCAAAATATCTAATGATAAAACATCACATGGAATATTGGGGAATGATACATCTAGGTTGATATCCAATTTCTTATTAACGTCACGATCAACAACCAATTCTGGTCTTGTTATAATCGAAGTATAATCATTATATTCATTTCGAATCAAAATAAATACTATAAGAGCACAGACTAAAGTAATGATACCTCCCGAGGTGGTTTTCACTTTTGCATCCTCGACCGTCTTGGAAAACGCATCAATTGAGATCAATCTGGGTCTCGATGACATGGTGGATCCTTGGTATTGGTGGAATGAAATAGGTTAATCTTAACGTGTCGTCTTGAGAAAAAAAAATTAACTGAAAAATGTACTGAAAAATGAAAAATGTACTGAAAAATGTACTGAAAAATGTACTGAAAATAATGGAAGTTACCGAGTGAAAGGATAAACAGAATGTCGACTAACAAGTTATTTTTCCAGAAATTCAAGTCTTCCACGTATACCGACGAGCCGATTCCGGGCAAAGGCAGTTCTGAAATCATTCATTTGACCATCAATGCCAGTGGGACTCGATTAATCAATACCAGAACTGATCGACTGATAAGAATCTGGAAATGTCTTCATGATAAGTTGAGTGACGCTATAACGATATCACAACCACACTTAAAGGCTGTCGAACGAATTGCCTGGAACCCCAAGACCGAACACACTTTTGCATCCGTTGGACGGGATGATTTGGTTAAGATCTGGAATGGGAACGGGATACTAGAAAAAGAAATCAAGGTGGTTAAAACCCAAGGTAAAGAGGAAGCGGTGATATCGCAAATTGTCAAATATTCCAGTGACGGGGATTTCTTGAGTGTAGTTGATCGAGATTCAACCGTTAGTATCTATGACGTGAAGAACAATTACACCAAAGTGGAAGAAGTAGTAATTGGAGAACATATCTATGATATGGAATGGTTTAATTACGACCATGAGTTTTTAATATTTGCATTACACGATGGAACCATTCCAATATATAGAATGGATGAAAATATCAAGCTTGAACCGAGTCATTTATTAAAGGGACACCGATCTCTGGCTACATGTTTATCGATGGACCCCAGAGGGAGATACTTTGCGGTGGGATCCAATGAAGGAGTGGTTTCCATCTGGAGTACTGCCAGCATGATGAACACCAAAATCCTAAGTGAAGTTGACGAAGCCATTGCTCAAATCGACATCAGTAGAGATGGAACTTATCTAGCCGTTGGTTTTGATAGTGGTTCCAATATCAAAATATATGAATACGACACTACAGAAGAGATGTTCGAAGTCCCCAATAGTACTAGTGGTACCCTAGCACTAACCCAAGTTAAATGGTTTCCTACCAAAACCGCTTTTGTTTATAGTAGTGATAACGGTCGAACGCTCACCTTAATGAGACGACCTGATTTAAAGTAACTTACTCTCTTGATTACTTAGTAAACATTCCTCCTCTTACGCAGACCTCGCTTTATGTAATTCTCGACTGTACCAGTGCACTTTAACCGCCATATTCTTTTCTGCAACAAATACCTGTGCCGTGGCTCCAATAAGGCATTTAGCCCTTCTCTGCCCACAAACCTTACTCCAACCCAAGAGCATCCGCTCAGCATCCGCTCAGCAGCCACCCATCTTTGCTCCCAGCGCTTTCTCCCAGTGCAGAGCACCAGCACATCAACAGTTACAAACACTTGACCAAAGAATCCAAACAATAAAACGAACTTACACAGAAATCACTGGAAACTGGAAACAGGAGAAAAACACACAACGGGAAAAAAAAACAGTGAAGGAAAAAAAATCATAAAAACCTCAACACCTTAACAATCTCAAAAACTAATCACACTCTGTACTTCTTTCCATCCACCGACCCTTGAGTTTGATAGTTTATTGAGTTATTCTCGCGAGTCCTCAAGAAGATACGTTCTTTTATGCCAGTGTTTGAATTGTGCTTATCTGTTTATTGGTTAGAATTCTGCTGCTACTTAATTTTCTTTTCTTTTTTTGTTGATTTACCCCTTGAACCAATTGGCGCTTAATTAATAAGTTGATTTTATTTCTATTAATGAATATTAGGTTGTTTAGTCATTAGTTAAAATGGATAGTCTGCAGCCCCATCCACCCTTTCGTTCATTCAGCACTGCGTCTAGCGGGTCGCTAAATTCCAGTTCGACCAATATTACTAGAATTGCTTCTGGTCCCTTACAAGCCATGAATATGAATTTCAATAAGGCCAGTTCGCCCGAAGATCATATGTTTTTCCAATGTGTTTCGATTTTGCGGGATATATCAAAGATTGAAGGAATGGAGGAGTATTTGAGTTTGGCATTAGCCGCCGCAGAAGATTTGGTTGAACAACAGTCGTTATCATCATCACAACAATTCAATCCAGATGAACTATTGAATAATGAACATCGAGGTTCGATTAGTTCGAATGGATTTTCCATGCATTCTGATTTATCATCAAATTCTCAATTACTCCTGTCTTCATCTTCAACAACAATCAATAATAATAATAGTAATAACAATAATGGTGCGATAAACCTAAGGAATAATAATAAATTAATACCAACATTCAGTGTTGGACAATTACCTTCCACCATGAAGGTTGATCCAGTAACTCAATTATCAGAATTATTCAAATTAGGAGCTCCCCTCTGTCTAATATTTAACTCGATTAATAGTGAAAATCAAATTCCAATTCACTATGAAGATATTGATCGAGCTAAGAAAAAATTGATTTTTGATTTTCTTTGTGGTATTAAAATTCATTTAAACTTTGATGATGATTTATTATTCCCAGTAACGGATGTTACTTCAGATGATACTCATGGGTTATTAAGAGTAATTAAAGTTGTTAAGAAATTATTAAATATGAAAAAGGAGTCGAAATCATTAAGTCCTTTGGATCCTGGTTCTACCATTGGTCTGGCTGAATTTGAGCTTGATCCAATTCCTGGATTAAGTGAATTAACTATAACTGATGATCGCTCAAAAGTTTTTAAAGAAATTATTGAAACTGAACGTAAATACGTTCAAGATTTAGAATTATTATTTCAGTATAAAGAAGAAGTCAAAGAAGCTGAATTAATTTCAAGTGAACAAATTCATGTTCTTTTCCCCAATTTAAATGATATTATCGATTTCCAAAGAAGATTTTTAAATGGTCTTGAATGTAATATAAACGTTCCAACGAAATTTCAAAGAATTGGTTCAGTTTTCATTCATGCTGCAAATGGTCCTTTCAAAGCTTATGAACCTTGGACTATTGGTCAATTATCGGCAATTGATTTAATTAATAAAGAATCTTCAAATTTGAAAAAATCTTCCACTCTTCTAGATCCGGGATTTGAATTACAATCTTATATTATCAAACCAATTCAAAGATTATGTAAATATCCTTTATTATTAAAAGAATTAATCAAAAATTCTTCGGATAATGGTTCAAATAGTTTTGAACCCGCTACTTATTATAATGAATTATTAATGGCTCATCAAGCAATGAAAGAAGTAGCTAATCAAGTTAATGAAGCTCAAAGAAGAGCAGAAAATGTGGGTTATTTACAAAGTTTAGTCGAAAGAGTTAGTAATTGGAGAGGCTTTAGTTTACGTGATCAAGGTGAATTATTATATCATGGAGTTGTTGGAGTTAAAGATGCTGAATATGAAAAAGAATACGCTGCTTATCTTTTTGAACGAATTATTTTTTTCTTTATTGAAAATAATGTAAATGATTCAAAAGATAAATCAAAAGATAAAAAGAAACGAGAATTATTAACAACTCGTAAAAAATCATCTAGTTCAGTTAGTTCCTCAACTGCAAATTTATTAGAATCATTAAATTCTGCCAAAGATAAATCTTCTTTAGATTTAAAAGGTAGAGTTTATATTAGTGAAATTTATAATATTTTCCCATCAAATTCTCAAGGTTATACCTTATTAATATCTTGGTCTGGTAAAAAGGAAAGTGGTACTTTTACTTTACGTTATAGAACCGAAGAAAGTAGAAATCAATGGGAAAATTGTTTGAGAAATTTGAAAACAAATGAAATGAATACTCAAATTCATAGAAAATTGAGAGATTCTCATGCTTCAATGGCAACTACAGATTCCTATGATGTAACTGATGCTTATGGTAATGTTTCTCCTCATTCTATTCCTCAAGGTACTCCAATAAATTACCCCAATGGTATTCAAAATGGTTCTAGCAGTGGCGGTAATAGTAATTCTAATATAAATGATAATATTTCTTTTAGATCTTCAAACGGCCTGTTTCATCGTCATCATTCTCTGTCTTCTACCTTAAGTATGATGAGACAAACTAGATCAAAATCAACTTCTGAACATCCTTCTTCTTCTGGTTCTAGAATATCAACCAACTCAAATAGTGGTTCTTTCACTACTAATAACACTTACATCGGTGCTGGCAATGATAGTTCTTTCCTGTCTCAAGGTTCTGGTTCAAGCTCGGGTATTTCAATCGAACTAAAATTGATTTATAATAAAATTGAAATTGCTAATGAAATCTCAGTGCCTTCCACTATTCAATTTTCCGATTTACATCTGAAGATTTCTTCCACTATTGCTTCTAGTGACGAAATTAATGATGATATTTTAGTCAGTAAGCTAAAATATAAAGATGAAGATGGTGATTTTGTTATGATGGATTCTAATGACGATTGGAATTTAGCAGTCGATATGTTGGAAGAATTGAATGATTTACGTGATAACAATTCTAATGAACGTCATTTGACGATATGGGTATCATGATTTTGTTTTTTGTTTTTGGTTTTTGTATCTTTTCCTTGTCACTCTTAATTACCTATTCCTTTCCTTACCATGCCCGCTCACCCTGCTATCCCTTGCCTTCCTTGTCCCCTTCATCTTTTTCTTCTATGTTTTGTTATGGCTTCTTTGCAATTTTTCAATTCATTCCCCTGTACTATTTTCCGTTTCCTTTTACTGCTCCTGCTTTAGATTGCATCGTATATACTATCTAGAAAATTTACCCTACTACCAGCTGCTAATCGCCACTGTTCCTTCCCTATCCTAGGCGTAACTATCAATATACATATACTTGGTGTTCAGGTGTCTTTAGTCGACTGCAAAATGAACAAATTGACTCCGGCTAATTCTTTATCGTTTCCAGAGTCAGACCTCGTAGCCGTTTTCTTTCTATTTTTTTTTTTTTGTTTTTTTTCATTTTTTGGCAGCCATTTTTCATTCATCTTTTAACGGGCCAGAGATTTGTCTTTTCAAGCCAATTGTCGGTGGTCGCCAGATGAATACTCCTCCGTGATCACGCTATTTTGTAGATCAGTGAATGTCTTGTGTGTACCAGCTGACGCTTAACAATTAGTCCAATCTGATTCGTTGATTGGCTTATGTCGCGCCAGTAGACTCTTAGTTTAATGAATCATCTCAAAGAAAAAAAAAAAAAAAATAAAAAATTGAAAACGGAAGGTGAAAAATTCGAATGGTGCAAACAGATTATCCAAAACTATATAATATCCTTTGTTGAAGCTTGACTCCTTGTAATTGGGTTTTGTATATCATATCAGGAATAAACTTTGGTTCGATCTCGGATACATGTACATATAGAGTAAAATCGGAAAAATGATAAAAGTTAACCCATCGAGGACTTTAAGTCGAGTAATAACTAATTATAGCCGATTACAAGGTATTAGGTCATTTAATAAGAATAAGTATATCATACCACAGGCTGGAGGATGGAAACTTTCACCCGGTCTTTCATTTAGTCGTCATTTTAGCGTTAAGTCAAGAATAAGGAACGAAGTTCCGTTTCGAAATCTTTCAGAAGAAGATCAAGCAACGTTAACTGAAGAACGAGCTGCTGATAACGTGGATGTTTGTATAGTGGGTGGAGGACCTGCAGGATTGGCTACTGCTATCAGGTTGAAGCAACTCGACGAAGAACATGGAGAAGGTATGCTTAGAGTTGTTGTGTTGGAAAAAGCTGGTGATTTTGGATCTCATATAGTAAGTGGTGCAGTTATTGAACCAAAAGCTATTAATGAATTATTTCCAGAGAGTGAATATTTGAATGAAGATGGTTCGGGAATTGCATTACCTCCAGATATTGTCACCTTAGTTGAACGGGATGCAATGAAGTATTTAACTGACGAGTATGCATTCCCATTGCCTGAACCTCCTCAAATGACAAATCATCATAAAAATTACATTGTTTCTTTGAATAACGTGGTTAAATACCTCAGTGAGAAAGCAGAAGAATTGGGTGTGGAGTTATACCCCGGAATTTCTGTTAGTGAATTAATATATAATGAAACTGGCGATGCAATTAAAGGTGTTGCAACTAAAGATATGGGAATCTCTAAAAATGGTGAACCAAAATCTTCTTTTGAAAGAGGTATGGAATTCCATTCTCGCTTAACCATATTAGCTGAAGGTTGTCATGGCTCATTAACTAAAAAAGCTATTGCAAAATTCAATTTACGTGAAAATAGTGATCCTCAAACTTATGGTTTAGGTATTAAAGAAGTTTGGGAAGTCAAACCTGAAAACTTCGAAAAAGGTTTCGTAACTCATAGTTTGGGTTTCCCATTATCTATGGCCGAATACGGTGGTGGCTTCATGTATCATTTTGGTGATGGTTTGGTTGCTGTTGGTTTGGTTATTGGTTTAGATTACGCAAATCCTTATATTTCTCCTTATCAAGAATTCCAAAAAATGAAGACTCATCCTTATTATGCTAATGTATTAGAAGGCGGTAAATGTTTATCATATGCTGCAAGAGCTCTTAATGAAGGTGGGTTTCAATCTATTCCTCAATTATACTTTCCAGGTGGTTTGTTAGTAGGTTGTTCAGCGGGATTTTTGAATGTACCCAAAATCAAAGGAACTCATACCGCTATGAAATCAGGTATGTTAGCCGCTGAATCGGCCTATGATTTCTTAAAAGAATTAGACCCGGTTGACGAAGAAACAGATATGAATTCGAATCCAATCACTTTGAAATCGTACGAAAAGGCATTTGAAAGTTCATGGGCTTATGACGAACTTTATGAAGTTAGAAATGTTCGTCCTTCCTTTAATGGTCCTTTGGGATTTTTCACTGGTTTGGCTCATTCAGGTTTCACCACAATGTTATCCAAAGGTAGTGAATTTTGGACTTTACATCATAAACATAATGATTCTGCTGTTACAAAAGATGCTTCTAATTTCAAACCAATTGATTATCCAAAACCTGATGGTAAATTAACTTTTGACATATTAACCTCTGTTTCAAGAACTGGTACTTATCATGACGAAGATGAACAATGTCATTTAAGAGTCCCTGATCAAAATATGAGAAAACATACAGAAATTTCCTATCCAAAATTCAAAGGAATCGAACAAAGGTTTTGTCCAGCTGGTGTTTACGAATATGTCGAAGACGAAAACGAACCTTTGGGAGTTAAATTTCAAATCAATAGTCAAAATTGTATCCATTGTAAAACTTGTGATATCAAAGTACCTACCCAAGACATTAACTGGACTGTGCCTGAAGGTGGAGGTGGTCCAAAGTATTACATGACTTAAGGAAATAATTAAACAATTAACAAATTACAAATTACATACTTACTTTTCATTTATAGAAATGTAAACTTATTTATTTTTAAAATACCAATAATACACTTTTAATAACAGAATACTAAATAAAAAGAATGTAAAAAGAAAAAGTGAAGTTTTTTTGTTAAGACCCAATATAAAACGTTTAATAAAAAGAAGAAATTTATACACAAGAAGATATTGATTAAGGTAATGACACCTATGCAAGGGTAAGGGTTTCATTGATCAAAGACTATCATACACGGAAGACTTGGAAGAACAAGCAGATTCTAACAACAGATTGAAAAATTGTTTAAAAAATAAATACTAGCTATTGAATAATTTAACGGCTATGCACAATGCTTAAACACAAATGGTCGTTAACCAATCTTTCTCAAATCTCAATTATTAAACAATCAACTAATCTTAGTCCTGGAATAATTCAGCATAACATATAACTTAAGACCTTGCTTTTCTTGAAGACGATGATGTATATAAAAACAATTGATTTTCTTTATATATAATTCATTTTTTAACTTTAAATCTAGCATCGTCAATTTATTCGAACCTCAGTTTGGAAAAGAATAATTTATAAGTCAGAAGAACAGGAGCGTACCGAGTCTTATAGATAATTAAAGAAAATTGAAACCCATTTAAAATCTTCTAACAATAATAATAATAAAAAAAAAAAAATACAGTAAGAAATACAAGATAAATTAGAGAAAAGAGAAAGAAAGAATATAGATATGTATATAAAAGAAGGAAAGAAAGAGCAAAAATAGAGAATAGAAATCACAACTCAAAAACTAAATTCAGTTGAAGAACTTGTCTAAATCGGATAATTTGAGATCTTCAGGAGCTCCAATATCTTGGGTTAAGAAGCCTGATCTAACGACGTTCAACCATTTCCCATTTTTAGTTTGAGGGATGGAGTCGGAAGAAGAGATGGAATCCGAAGGAGAGCCTTTTGAAGAGCTTTCATTTGAAGATGAAGCTGAATTTGAAGATGAATCAGAAGATTCTGAAGATTTTGAGATAGCCTTTAAAGCTGCAGCATGTAAGGCTGCAGCGGCAGCAGCAGCATTAGGACTGTGAGAACATGGAGTTCTTGGAGCTCTTGGAGCAGCAGCAGCAGCAGTTAAGATTTTATTTTTCTTATTAGATAAATAAGACATTGATTTAGATCTTTTATTATTTTTTTTCAAATGTTCGATATAAAAATCGCTATCATCTTCATCATCATTAAAAACTTCAAAATCTTCAAAATCTAAATCAGAATCAACTTGATTTTTTTTGTTCGAGTGTGATAATGTAGAATTAAAATTGTCATTGAAATCATTATTATCATCAGTTAAAGAATCTTTGGATGAATCATTCAAAGAAGCTGTAACTGGTGCTGAAGAATATGGTACAAATAAATTAGATTTATCCAATGGATTTTCTAAAAAAGTATGTTTAGTAACTCCTAAATCAAACATAGTTTGTCTTCTTGGTTTTGATAAACTAGCTTGTTTAGTAGCTTCTAAATAATCATTTGATTGTAAACGGGAATTTTTTAAATTTTGAGATTTAATTTGTTGATTTTTATTCAACTTTTTATTATTTGGATCATTTGATTGAATTGGTTCAAGATTTAAAGAATCTTTAGAATTATTCAAAGGTTTTGAAAATGGTGAAGATTCATCATTTGAAATAAATTCTTGATTTTTTTTGGAATCCTGATCAAAAGAATCTAAATTATCTTGATAATCTAAATTTTGATCCTTATTTTGTTCTTGTAATTTTTCACGTTCTTCTTTTTCTTTCTTTTGTTTTTCCATAATAATTTTTACATGAAGATGGAAATCTGGAGCTAAAAGACCACGATAAACATAAACCATTCTTTTTGGAGAAGCATCGGCCCAATCTCTTGATAAAGCATATTTTAAATTAGAATCACCTTTTTCAACTCTTTTAACATAAGCATTTAATTTAGCACTGACCAAATTTGAAGTTTTAGTTGATAAATTAGCCATTTGAGGATGTTGTTCAATTAAAACATCACAAATTTGTTTAACAGTCATACCAAGTCCATCAGGATCCTTTTCATATAAAATAACAAAAATTGCGTACAATACATCATCTTCTAAAGAAGGATCACCAGTAGCATCCGGTTTTGGTTTTTCACCAGTGACCGGAATTGTAGTTGATATACCAGTGGCAATTGGGGCTCTTGAAGTATTTTTTTGCTTTTTTTCTTTTGATTTAATTGGAGAAATATCTAAAGGAGTTGAACTTTTTGAAGTGACACTGCTTAAATTTTTTTTAGGACTAAATTCATGATCTTGATTAACTAAAGAATCAGGAGAAATACTTCTTGAAGTTGTTGGAGATAATTCAATTGGACTTAAACTTTTTTCAGGAGTTAATGGTTTGATATCATTCTCGGAATTTTTACCCTTTAAATTATTAATGGTTGACTTAATACTCGAGGAATCATTTTGAGAATAATCTTGATCAATTGAATCTGATTCTAAATCTTTGGACGATTCATTTCTTGGAATTGAATTCAATTGAGTAGGATTAAATGAAGGTGAAGCCGGAGTTGAAGTAACTGGGAAACCAAGAGGTCTTCTATCTGCCAATGCCATTTTAAGGTTAATATTACTTTTTTCTTTTTAACCTTTAATATTAATTAGCAATTAATGAGATAGTGCATAAAAAAATTTTATGATTATTTCTTATAATGGATTAATAAATCCTTTCTTTCTTTGTTCAAATTGATTTAACCTTGTTTACTTTAAATATAATGATAATTAAATATTATATTTCAAAAGTAAAAAGAATAAAAAAATTATTGATTTCTTCTTTTTTAAAACTCTTTTGTTGTAGGAGCTTTCAATTAACCAAATAATTAAAAGTTCTTTAATTAATCAACCAAAACGAAGGAGTCGACTAAAATTAAAAAATAAATAAATAATACAGAAAGTAAATTTAATCAAAAAGTTACTTTCAACAAGAAAAGATTAAAAAAAAAAAAAGAAAACTAAAAAGGAATAAAACGAAAACGACAAAAAAAAAAGATGGAGCTAAATCTTGTATTAATATCTGATCTTGTAAATTGGTTTCTATTTGGCAATGCTTCGATGCATTGGTATCCGCTTCATGCATAGTTCTCTTGCAGCCATTCCCCGATACTTCACCCGTACACCGACTATGTCGTGCGACCCCAGCCACGACATTTGTCTCCGGCTGATTCATTCTGCTGGCATGGCGTGCGTCCACCGAAAAAGTGCAAAAAAAAATCTCCTGGAAAAAGCCCTAACCCTAACCGAAAACAGCAAGGATGCTAATTAAGCCGATGTTGCTAAAAAACCTGGAACATTATCCCATCACCTTTCATTACCAGTATCCGAGTATAGTCTGGAAACAAATCAACCGGATCCATTGCACGAGCATGTAGTAAATATCCTAAGGGCCATCACACAAAGAGAATTGGAATCTCATATAATCGGAGTAAGTTGAAAAAAAAAACATAAACCAAATAAAAGAATTTAAACAAGCATTACGTACATTATTCTTCTTCTTCCCAGGAACGATATATATGTATATATCAAGTCAAATACAATATATATCCTGGAGAAAGTTAGATCAAAACTATTTGAAAGTTAAGGAAGTTTTTAAATGAAAAAAAAAAAGGAAGAGAAGAGAAGTTTAAAATGATGTAGTTTTCTTTTTTTTTTTTTTTTTGTTTTCCCTTTCCTTGTACGATCTTACAAAATCAAAAAAAAAAATCAATTTGATGGAAACAAGAGAGACAAAACAAAAAAAAAAAAAGGAGTTCTTTATTAGTGTAAGTTTAATTTTGTGAGTGTTTTAGTTAATTAATTGATGAGAAGAGATAATCAGATATGGTGCCAGCACTACCACCAAGACCTACTAAGTCCACAAAGGTGTATATACGTCTGGTGATCGAGAGTGCTGGTGTGGTCTGCTTCCATGACCTGAGAGCCATCAGAATGGCATCGTAGTGCCATCAGAGTATGAATGATGGACCCATAACGACAACCAGAAAGTTGCAACTGGAGAACGAAAACTCCGGTTTCGCAGTTTTTCAGCCGGTCAATCTCAACTACATTCCGTCATGGGGTTTTACATTGGCCCAATACTCCCCTATCATCAATTTATCGATTGCTATCTAATCAAATATCCACGTTGATTTCACAAATTGTTTTTGAGTAAGAATGTAAGTCTACCCTACAAGCAACTTGCCGTATATCTGTTTTTACGATGTGTCATTGGTCAATAGGATTAATTGATGTGGCACAGGCTTACACAATGCAGTAATTAAATATGCTTATCTATGAAGAATTAGTGAAAAATTATTGTGAAAAAAAAAAAACTTCAAGAGGAAAAGATAGTCGTGCGCGTTGCTGCAAAATTAAATCGAACAATTGACCCTTCGCGGGGAAAGTTTCTTGACCTTTTTTTTTTTTTTTTTCACAGCCATTTTTCTAGTAGCGATCACGTGCAAGTGTTCCAGTCACGTGCGGGGTGTTAGGGCTTTGTAATTTTCGGTTCGCGAGTATGGGGAACAACCCCGAGGAACACCCTGCGTCGGCACCTCCGTATATTAGCTAATTGGCTTGTATAGTATTGATTGGCTTGTATAGTATTGATTGGCTTGTATAGTATTGATTGGCTTGTACTGAATGGCTTTGATCTAATACTAGTAGTTGGGTAGCGGTCTAGAAGACCCTTAGGCACTAGCGGGATACGAGTTGAAATGGGCAGAGAATAGGAGAATGCAAAAGGAAAAATGTCGTGCTTATAAAATTAGCAGCTAACTTCTGCCTTTAACTAAATTTCAAAATGGTAATTGTCCTGATACAGAACCCTCTATTATCTGTATTTAGGGTGATTCGAGGTGATTGTGAGTTTAAGTATTAAGTCTTGCGTATCAATTGTACCTTAATTGGTGGGTTGATGATTCATCTTTTCAGGGATTGCTACTACGGGCCTTGCACGTTAACCGTTAACCGTTATTTGCTTTAATATATCATTCTTTGGGTTTCGTAGAATGGTCAACTTGGTGGGGGTTCGACTCGAGGCAGGTATTTGCATCAACGTTCGAGCTTACCCATGCAGCATGGAATGTGAGTTAGTCCGCGTTAGTCTTCGTGCTTTAAAAGAGAATTAAATTGAAGCCATTCAATTATTCGTTTTTACGGGTTATTTCAGTCGTTTCTTTTGGTGTATATATCTACTCTTTGGGTATGAGGTTGTAATGCATTCAGTCTGGAATAATATATAAATAATTTTTTTTTTGCTATTTTAGGTCCAACTAAAGTTGTACAATACCCTTCTTGAGGTGTTCAATTGATGCCTTATTTGCATCAAAGTCTTCTTGCCAATACGTATCCTTATAAGGAGTGTGGAAGAAAAA
Source organism: Hyphopichia burtonii NRRL Y-1933 (assembly GCF_001661395.1). Classification (NCBI taxonomy): domain Eukaryota; kingdom Fungi; phylum Ascomycota; class Pichiomycetes; order Serinales; family Debaryomycetaceae; genus Hyphopichia; species Hyphopichia burtonii. Next base: position 72,296 of record NW_017963736.1, on the reverse strand, counting down.
TTCGGTTGGTGGGATAAACCAGTAATTAATGGCAATATGCGTGGGGTTTAACTCGTCTTGAGCAAAACTGCTAACTTCGTGAAACCAGCCAGTTGGTAAATAAAGTTGTTCACCAGGTTTCAACCAAACTTGTAATTTATTCAAATCTAGAAAACCAGGAAAATACTCATTAGCAAAATTAGTTAATTTTTCAATATGACTTGAATCTTTTAATTCATCTAAATGTAATAATAATGGAGGTATTTTAGAAAAACTTGGAGGATCACCCTTGGTTGGTTTGGACAAGCATTGTGCTTTATCCTTTTCAATAATCTCTAATATTTGGTCTTCGGTCCAGGTACTAAAATCACTATTTGCAATTTTCCATTCAGCAATATTAATCAACATTGCACCATCATCTCTAATATGTTTCCAATTTTTGGAGAATTCACTAATTTCATAATCAATTAATCCATTTTGGAAAATTTTGTAAATTTCCCCCACTGTAAATAACTTTAAAGTGTCATTGGGTGAATATAACGTAAATCTTTTAGTACCTTGAATCAAAATATATAAATTATCAGCGTGATCATGATGTAAACCTGAAGAAGTACCATTACCAGGAATTCTTTTACCGATCTCGTCTAAACTCAAGTTATCAAAATCCATGTCTTCGATTGAACCCCCTGTGTTCTTACCATTACCCATCCATAAATTAATTTGTTGAGGGATTAAACTAGATAAAAATTGGGGGACTAACGGGAAGTTTTCGTCTTTGTATAAGTTTGTTAATGGTGGTTGTAGTAGTTCCTTAACTCTTGATTGGATATCGGCATAAGAAAGTTGATGTTTTTCATCAATTAGTGAATCATCGCAATCATCAAAGTCATCTCGGAGGTTATTCATATCAATTGAACCAATGGATGAAGTATCCGAAAATGCAGTTCCTTCTTCCTCCTCCTCTTCTTCATCTTCATCTTCATCATCTTCATCATCTTCTTCTTCTTCTTCTTCTTCATCATCTTCTTCTTCTCCTTCTTCATCTTCTTCTTCTCCTTCTTGATCTTCTTCTTCCTCAGGCTCCTCCTGGTTATACTGAGTAGTCAAGTAATAAGAATCGTCACCATTTTCAAAAATGCTCAAAATTTCATCAAAAGTTTTCAACTCCCTTTGTAAACCCGAACCAAACCCATTATTGAATTTTTTCTCGATTTGCAACTTATCTTGATACTGCAATTTCTCCTTTAACTTATCAAACTTAAATTCGTCAATATTAATTGGACATTGACTTTTAATTTTAGCTGGTTTTCGCAATTTAATAAAATTATTGAAAAACCATTCATCATGATTTTCAGGAAATTTTTCAATTACATCAATGTCTGTATGGTTATTCGGCACCGTATAACCTTTGTACTCATTGACTAAATGTTTTTGCCTTTTTGCATTGGTCATTTTATCAAGTTTAGTCGAAAATTAATGCATTGTAAGTCTGTTTAGTTAGCCAGTAAAAATTTTCATGAACTAATTTTCTCACCCCAGCACGAGCCGTTTTGATAAAACCCCAGCAAACCACCATCATAATGTAATCAGCATAGCAATTTTAAATTAATACATTGAACAGACCATTGATGGTTGAATAACTTGAGATTATCGTTACTAAACAATTATCTACCACTAATTAATAAACAAAACAATCATTTAAACTTTCAGACTAAAATAACTTAATTGGAACAGAATTTGCCATTATGAAATGGACAAGAATAAAATTGTAAATAAAAACATCAATATCATAAGACATCCAACATTGTCAATACTTTAAATTGGAGACTATTCGGTAAATAACTGTGTTTATTTATTGGCATATATTCAAATTAATAATTTCATAAATATAACTATATATGGAGATACTTAACGGTGCAACATATTTGGACTCAAAACTAACCCATCGTACAGATATAGATGCACTTATGTTTATAAATGGGGTATTGTTAGATGCTGTAGTCAACACGACATTGTTATATCATTGGGAAGAACCCCCTTTCCATGGTGTGCGGAATAAGACATCGTATCAGTACAACTGGTCTGGATTCACCTTATTATAACTATAACCGATAACGTTGATTCTCATTTCTTCCCTGCTTATTCTCTCTATCCTTTTCCCAAGGGTAGCGGGACCCCGTATTCCTAAGGGTATAAAGGTGTTGCAACACCTTTTTTTTTTGTGCGGGTGCACGTCGTTGCAATTATTCCGAATTGGTAAATTGCAAAGTTAGTCCAATGGGACTCCACTGAGCCTTGAGGCTTTATGGTCTGCCATTGAGCTTCTGCTAGGCTTTACCTGTGGTCCAGCACGCCAAATGTGCTTACAGTCAGCTAACTGGATTTTCTTGCTTCGGCCAATTTACTGTTAGTACCACTAATTTAGTAGTAGCTAGTAAATTACAAACTGGCCAATGTAAGTGAATTGTAAACTACAAATGAAAAATGATACTATAATGCAGGTATGAATATACAACCATGTCAGAGACGTAGAACTAAAGCACGGGAGAGGTAATTACTTATCTATAATGCAAAATATTGACCAAGAATCAATATAAGAAAATTGAATCCGAAGGATTATTATTTTTCACTCTTTTATTTGAATGTAAATCATCAAAGGATCTTTTTCTTGAAGTAAAATAAGTTTTATCAGAATCATCCGGAGGAGATAATTTCGGAGAAGGTAAAATTTGATTTGAATAAGGAGTAAAATTATGAATAGGTAAAATTTTATGATCAGTAGAAGATAAAGGACTAATATTATTGGAGGTTGGAGTAGTTGGATAAAATTTAGGAGTAGTAGTACCAGAAGAAGTATAATTTTTAGTTGAGCAAACAAGTTTTGAATTTAAATTATCATTAGTGAATAAAATTAATTTTTTCATCAAGTTAATATATTTACCATCATCATTAAAATATTTTAACTTAAGAGAAGGAGGAGGACATTTTAATATTTTTATTAATAAGTTGAAACACTGACTAAAAGAATTAGTATTCAATATTTCTTGATTTAAAATTTTGTCAAACTTGGAAAATAAATTTGATAAATTAGGTTTAATATTTAAAATTTTTAAACTTGTAATGAAACTTGTTAATGCAATTTGAGAAGAATTATAATTAAAATAGATATTTGGATAAAATTGGATTAATTCACAAATATAAATTGAAATTCTATTAATATCATCAATTTGAGAGTTTAAAAGACCAGCTAAAACTCCATTATATTCATAATTAATGAAAAATTCAATAAAAGAATCAAATGTAGGACAAGTAATTAACCAATTTAATGATTTTAAAACATGATTTTCCATTTCTAAAAATAATTTTTTATCATAACAATTACAACACATTTTACATAAATCATTTAATGATGGTATTTTAAATTTTGAATCCAAATTTTTACAACTAATCCATAAACTAGTTAACCCTAATAATTGATAATGTTGTTTCTTAACTATTCTTATTGAACAATATCTATCAATTAAATTAACTGTTAATGGGAATGTTGATTTAGATAAATTTAATTTATTAATAACATCCATTAAAAAATCTAATAGTAATGGTCTCATTCTTAAATTAATTTCTGGTTGTTGTTGGATTAATGATAAGTTTGGTTGGGTACTAGGTTCCATACCTAATAAATGTTCAATCATTTCTTCTTTATATTCGTCAATTGATTGTTCATGAGATTTCCTTTCCATTTGAATCAATTCTTTCTTAATCGACCTAATTGTCGATTGATTCATTCTTGTTTGGTGAAATTGATCAGGCGAATTAATCATCATGCAATTAAGTATATATATCTACCTATATATACTCTGGATTATATTTCAATATATGAAATAAATGCAAAAAAAAAAAAAAAAAAAAAAAAAGAACGATGTCTATACTAAATGTATAAAATGCAAAAGATTCAACCAAATCAAAAGAACACAGTTAATAAAATAACGTGAACCAACGATAATTCAACTAAGTAACTACAAATCCCAATTCAAATTGGAAGAAATCTTGATATATTTATAAAACAACTTTTTCCTGTTTGTTCATTTTCCAGTTTTAACCCAAAAGTGAAAATGATGAAAAAGTTTTGTTAGGATAAAAAAGAAAGCGCTTAACCTGCAAAACTCCAAAGTAACAAACAAATGAACAGAAAAAAGAAACCAGGACAATGCACCTTGTTGAGTACCTGTCCTATCCGCAGATGTACACCCCATGCATATACTTCATGCACTTCAAACAGGAAAAACTCAAACCTTCAATCTCGAGACCTTTGCAAAATCAGGAACGCGACATTTACTCCTGGTTTGAGGTTCAGGGATTGGTCCTTTGTGTTTGATTGCTCAATCACCTTCTTTTGATGGTGAATTTTTGGCTGGGTTGGCGCACGACCAAAGTGCTGAAAATTTTTTTATATCGTTTCATCTTGTATGAACAGCGACCCTTTTGAGTTGTGATAGTATAAGACAGGTATGAGTGATACAATCGAGGCTAGACATAGGAAGGAGCAGAAGGATTTACAGTCAACCATCACTTCGTTGAAAAAACAGGCTACTAAGAAAACTAGAAAAAATGTTAATAATAAATGTCTTGATTTACAACGAGATTTGGATGAAAAACATAAAAAGGAATTAAATGAATTGAATGGGGTTAGCACTCAAGATGATTTTTCTCCCGAAAAGCTTTTGGCCCAATTAGAACTTGAAAAAACTGAACAACCGGAACAACCTGAACAGCCTGAAAAAACCGAACAAGCTAAAGAGGCTAAACCAAAACGTAACCGGGCTAAGGAAAAACTTGCTAAAAGAAAAGCAGAAATTGAAGCCATTCAAGCTCAAGCTAGGCTTGAGCTGGAAAATTCAATTGATTATAAAAAAATCGAACAAGACTCAATGAATCAAATTTTATCTTTACAAAACTTAAAAGTCTTTGATATTAGACCCGATGGTCATTGTTTATTTGCTTCAATCAAAGATCAACTCCATGAAAGACATCAACTTGATGTTTCAATCGATCAATTAAGATTAGATGCCGCCAAATATATGGAAGGTCATAAAGACGATTTCGAACCCTTTCTTTTTGACCCGGACACCATGCAACAACACAACCTAACCGAATATCTACAAGAATTAACCACTACCGCCATGTGGGGGTCTGATTTGGAGATAAAAGCTTTGGCCCACGTCTTTGACTGTCCCATTAAAGTGTTTGTTGCCGGTGCCTCTCCCATCCATTTCAATTCTGAAGCTTCTCTTCCGGAATTAAAATTAGGTTTCTACAAATACTCCTACGGCTTGGGTGAACATTATAATTCGTTGAGGGATATCTGATTTGCCCCATTGGGGTAAAACAACCAAAAGAAAAAATATCTATAGAAACACCTGGTTTACGGGTGTTATTTTCGGCGGATTTATCAAGGGTTTCTTCTCGCGTCAGATTTAGTGCCTTCTCAACGGCTACTGCGTGGTCGCTTAATTCTTGACACGCCGCTATTGTTGTTGTTCCTCGTAAATCCGCGCGGGTTTCTCAGACATGCGTTGTGATCTACAATAAAACCGACCGCGGGCTCGCAACCGATGCATTGACCCTGTCCTCACCACAGCCCTTGGTTCGGCTTATCTAATCGATCATATATTTATTCTTATATACTTATACTTATAGAATTGTATTAATAGATTTTTATTTTTCACTGAAGTGTTTTCACTTGTGTACTTTTCAATTGTGTGCTTTCCATGTAGTAGAATTCAGGTGGCGAGATTTCAGGTGGTGAGATTTCAAGGCGAAAACCCATTAGCGAGGCCCTTATTTTTCAGTTTCCCAGATAGCTCAACATGCCTTTATTGAAGGCGTATTGGTGGGGCCTCCTCGATTACCTGATCCAAACGGCCATGGTTGCCCATGGCTACTGGGTCGTTGGTCGTATTCCTCATTACAATGATTTCTTCATTGCTTGTGCAGAGTTACCGTATGGTTGTACAAATCCCAAATGGTAGCATAACCAACACCCGACTACAAAAACCAGACCACCAGAATAACACCATACCAGAAGCTGGTACCTTTCCATGCAAGAACACCCGTAGGTTCTCCGGTTTTCCAAGGGGTAGCACAAAAAAAAAGGCTCCCTGAAATGTCGCTCTTCGAGGCAGCCAGTTTTTCCTCGTAATATTCTTTGGTTGCTTCCTAAGCTATTGATAAAGAGCTTTGATACCGCCCCATGGATGATCGGTAAATCTGCTCGGTAAAACTGTAGAGAATCACCTACTTTCATAATTCCTTGAAATCATCTGTAGGGCATTGCCCTAAGCACCATAAAATCATTTTTTCTCCTATTTTGACCCATTTGAGAATTGTGAGAAGGTTTGAGGCAAGATTATCTAAGTAAATGAAAATTTCTGACGATTTCTACAGTTTTCAAGGTCTCCTTAAACACAAAAAGTAACCTCCTATTTGATTCTGCTCCAACCAGTATTTGAAATTTTCTAACCTCAAGACAAAAATAACATAATAGAATAAATGTTAGAGCCTTGAACAATGTAGGTGCATAGTTTAAAAGGTTCAATTTTATAAGGAATAAAACCCCCCATTACAACATCGTATGAGACTCGGTTTATATGGGAAAATATTCTTGATAGCCCTTGATGTTTCACAGTTATTTTTTTTGATGTTGGTCAATAGTACAAAACCAAATCTTTTATTAGGCTCCCAAGTTATACTGGAGTAATACATGAAACGGATTGTCAAACATAACACAAGTATTCGCTTAACAATAAAGGATTTTCCTTCTATCTGTTTATTTGGTTAGATAATTTTCGCCAACAACAACCGAATGTTTTACTACAAAAAAAGCACAATTCTCACTACAACATCTTTAGTGTTCTCCTATTCAGTAAGTTCAACGTATCATGTATCTGTGGGTGTACTGAGCTATAATCCTGGTGCATTAATTCAATTCAATTAAAAAGTGTAAAATTAGACGAATTTTTCACAAGTAAGGAAGCTTATTTTTTATTCCGTAGTTGTTAACCGATACTTCTACCTGATCATATCCCTTTGACGATATATATTGGCTAAAAGTCAGACATTTGATAAACAAGTTGGAAATTTCAGGAATCCTGAAAAGAAAGCTGGTGGGAAATGTCGCACCAAGACTTCTGGACTCAGTAAAATGTCAATTATCATAACTATATTCAAATTTAGGTTCAAGTTACGTCTAAAGCTCGGAGGTGCACCAATGCTTTGTAGAATTGGTTGTACTTGGTGAGTAGTCAAGTAGCTTAAATAAACTTGAATCGGAGATTCTTCACTGTTTGGGAAAAGAGCCTCGCCGTATCTCAATCACTGACGAACTGAGAACAACCCTTCACCAGATTTTTGTTTTGTCCTTTTGCCTTTTTCCAGTAATCTTCTGTTGCGCCTCCTTACTTACTAGCACCAGTAATCAATGCTAAACTATTCGGTTGAAAATGATTACATTAGTATATTTGATTCCGAAGTTTTTAATTGTACAAAATGTTGCTCCACTCAACCTTTGATTGTTGCATACAATTCATGTACTGTTCATTCCTTCGGTACAGTTATGGTTGATAATTAATGTAATTACATTGTAGTGTTGTATTGCTATTTTCCAGGTTTTATCTACAATTGTTTCCTCTTTTGTTTCCGTTGTTTTATATCCCGTATTACTTGACGATGATTGTAACATAAAAGACTAAAAGGTGTATTTCTTTACTGTTTTAATTCAAATCACAAAAATCACCCAATTCTTTACCTACAGTGAACAACTCCGTCATATACCTACGCTGGGTAAAGCTTTGTCTATCAATAGGGTTCCATTGACTCATTGATATAATGATTCACGATTTTCATTATATAAATTTGTTTTTTGTTTTGTTTTGTATTACCAAAAATTTGCGAGATAGTTGCTAGCACGTATGAAACACAGACCTTTTACATGTCTCAGTCCAATACTTCAGCAGTCCTAAAACGATTCTGTAAAATAAAAGTGCAATAGGCACTCACCATATTCACCATATTGCAACATTTGATCAATCTTGATCAAACGCTCATCGCTCAACGCTTAACAATCGAGAGAGGGGTCAATTTTTTTTTTTTCACTCCGAGGGGTTGATTCTCAATGGGAAACTCTATTTAGTATAATTATAACTCAATAAGTATTACTATGGCCCATTATCTGGTATTCCGTTTCCCAAAATAGCGGTTTCTTCACTTTAAGAAGGAGGATGGTGCACTAAATCAATTGTTTGAACTGAAACCAGCCTCATTGGAAGGAGTGCTTCTATGAGCATGAGCTCCTTCGCTTTACATTATCTTCCCATCGTCTAATTTTGCACCTGGTACGACTCTCTATATTCCGCTTTTACGTTTCAAAGGTTTGAAACGTTTCAACCTTTTGTGGTGAACGACATTTGTCTGTTTGGTGTCCAGTCCTTTGCGGGTTTGGTTTACAGTTTAAATTTGTGGTTCCAGAAAAGGTTTCCCTTTCCAGGTTTTTTGCACTTTTGATGTTTTGTTTTTTTTTGCAGTTTTTTTTTTGTTTGTCAGTCTACAACTACCACTACAATTTTTTGTGTTGGTTCGGCTAGAATAATCCTCAAGCTACAATGAGAGGGTCGGGGGACGAGAACGGGAGGACGGAGTGTAGAAGGAGATAGCTGGATCGATGATTCGTCGGGGATACTATTAGCGCATTTAAAACCAGGACTACTTGCTAGCAGGAAGTCAAGGTAACCTAGTGAACTTATAACTAGTATATGTAAAGATATTTATGTAGGAAAGATATATCAGCTCATCTCGCTAACATCCAATCAATTTGATCCGAATTGGCAAAGGTAATGCTCAATTATTACACAACTACTGATTTTGTTCTTCGTAGTTGCTTAGTGTTTGGCTAAATATGTAGATATAATTAACCTGGCCTATTCCAACGGTTACCGGATTGTACTACCCCAGGATTCTTGATACTCGCAATTCACACATTTACTGATCTGAACCTCATCTCCTTTGCAATGGAGTAACAAAACGTTGAAAATTTTTAGCTCTTCTAACAAAAAAGAAAAAAAAAACATATAACAAAAAAAGCGGTTGCTCACAAAAAAAAAAATTCTCCGTAGTAACTTGATCAACACAATATTTGAGAGGTTTGTAGTTAGCGTATTCACATATAACAAGTTGTCAATGCCAAATTATTCGGATTTGAGAAAGTTGGCTATATAAATGCAACCACATACCCATTTGTATCGATTCCTTTCTTTTTTGTTTGCCTTTACTTTTCTAAAAATATTGAAAACTAGGAATATTTGATCTCATGATCCTTCATTTTTTGTTACTGATGCCGTGATAGTTAGCTTTGTATTTAGTCCGTATATTACTTCCGTATATTACTTATATTACTTACATACTACTAGCTGTTACTTTTTGTAACTTGCCATCTCATCGGGTCATCCGATCACTTAATGTATAAGCTGGTCATGTTGTGCTATATAAAGTATTGTTTGTCGTCATGGTATGAAAATTTTTTTTTCAGTTGGTCGTCTCTGAAAAGAAACCTGATAACAATTGAATGGTACTCGACTGGTTGAATAAGCGAAATATTACAATGCTCTTATATGTAAGAAGATACCAGTTTTTGGTTGGATTGAAGACGGCAAATTAATACGTTATAAGCTGTAAGAAATAATTATCAAGAATTCAAATCCTCACATCCAAGAGGTGTTTCCTTAAAGCCATAGTCTCTTTACGGTATTTGGTGATTACCTCATAAAAATATCTTCATGTTATATTTTACTACTTTTATACCATTAGTATAAGCATTAACTAACAACTACACCCGCCTCTTTACTATCACATGGAAAGAAAGTATTATTGGTCCACAGGAGGAGAATCACCTGGTAAAGACTCGTTGATAAGGCTTTTATTCTCCATCATCGAATAAAACTTGACTGGGAACACATGGTAACTGTCATTATTTTCAACGATTGGTTTGATAATTCAATTGTCTTTGTAATTACGATATTACTTACCTCTTTCGACATGTACACCCCCGGTTCAATTTGAATAAAATAACTAAAAAAAAAATATCACCGTCCAAAAGATAATTCTTTTCTGATGAAATTTGAATATTTTTTCTCTTCAACTACTTCATTCTAGTAATAAAATTAAACCGAAATGTAATGGCCATCCTCAAATATAAAGGCGAAACCATATTGATAAGACTGGATCGTACTTAAATGCCTGAATGTACGGTTGGGGCAAGCTTGTACCGTAAACTCTAGAACAAACCTGGGATTATACCACTCTGGCTCCTCGGAATGTATTTGACTGAATAGGTTGTCCTCATTACTTTTTAAGCTTGGTTATACCCCCAAACCAGGTCAACCTGTAGACTCTTGTTGCAAGCTGCAAAAAGGGAAATAGAAACCCCTGAAATTAATAGAAAATGGTGTCGTCCACCTTTAATTTCAAATTCGGCAGGCGTCGACCGGGTGAATGTCGGTGAATGTCGTGATACCTTCGTTTTCAAGAACGACATTCGATAATGATAAACTAAGCTTTAAACAAACCATACTCCATTCATGCTGGCGGCTCGAGCTTCAAGGGGCTGACATGCAATCCCGTAAGCTTCCTTCTATTCTTCGTTTTCTTTAAGGATGGGGCAAGTTTAACCAGGATTCTAAGTCTGGTCCTCATCGTCGTTAACTGATGTAGTAATCCCACCTGCTGTATATTATATTCATTGACAGGGAGCTCTATGACTTCCTTCTTTTGTTATCCAAACAATAGGGCAAGCTTATATTCAATTGAACAATAAGCTCATTTGTGCCCTTGAGATTATTGTCCTTTTAACAAAAATTAACTAATTCAAGTCAAATCTCTTCATTTTTTTTTTCGCTTAACAATACAAGGTACTTGAGCCCATACTGATTGGATCGAAAATTAATCCTATTTTCGAGTTTTCACTTAGTCAAAGCTTAATTTCAGGTTCCTGTTAGTTCTATATAGGTAAGATTGTTTCTTTCTAATCTTTGCTTATGCTTGCTATGTTTATCGCTTTATTCGATCTCACCACCTCTGTAATAATTAGATTCTCTCCTGTTTAGATTCTTCATATTTTGCTTGGTCTTGATTGTAAGTTGATTTCTTCTAGATCGACGCTCGATCAATTATCACACGATAACTGTTACGCAGTTCTTGGAGATTTTGGTCCTTGTTGCCAAAAGCTTATCTTTAACTATTCAAATTTTCAAATTTTTCACAACTTGTTTATTTTGTTGCAAACTCTTCTTAAAACAGGAAAATCAAACCAGTCAACTTATATCGACTTCAACACGGACTTATCCTAGCTCAACCATCGTTATGTAATGAGGCCACATTCTTCTAGAAATATTATTTCACCCAATTTCCATGGGGGTCATTGCTCCTGCTTTGTTGTTCCTTCGTAACAAGACTTAATGCTTTTGATGCAAAATTAGGCCCAAATAATTATTTAATGCAACATTAGGCAAAATTTCTGATCGTCCCTATTGGTACATTGGCTTCCTTATTGATGAGTTTTCTCTCTTCTCTTATTTCGCTTCGGGTATCGTTCTCTTTGGCAGGCTTCGCTGGGCTTTCTTCCTCCTCTACTCGGCTGAACCCCTGGCCTACTGGGCTTTATCTTTTCCTGGGTGTGCGGGTTTGAAGGCTGACGGTGTACGGGTTCGTCGGTGGGGATTCAAATTTTTTTGCTCCATCGCAGGGAACTCTACCACTCTTATCTATTTGCTATTTGTCTATCCATTCTTAGCAGAGGTATAGAAGAGATTCCAAGGTTCAAAATGGGTTGGTTTTGGGCTGAACAACATACTAGCAAACCCTTAAGAGGTTCTTCGGCTGCAGCATGTCCTATCGATCACACAAAATTATCCAAATCAAATTCAAATCAAGAGTCGTTGTGTCCGGTTAAACCAAACGTAGCTTCAGGTTCAGCTTCAGAATGTCCAGTTAAAGATGATATTGAAGTGTTGAACCCCTTGAATAATATGCCCATGGCCATATCATCAGAGAGAGCTCCAGGACAAAAAGTCGTTCTTTCAACTGAAAGAACCATTAGTTCAATTCCAAGAGGTGAGTCAGATGATCAAGGTTTATGGGAATATCCTTCACCTCAACAAATGTTAAATGCCATGTTAAGAAAGGGTAAAGGTGATGGTATTCCTGAAGATGCAGTTGAATCAATGGTTGAAGTTCATAATTTCTTAAATGAAGGTGCTTGGCAACAAATTTTAGAATGGGAAGATAAACATAGTCAATCAACGAGAGTTGAACCAAGATTATTACAGTTTACTGGTAAGCCTCATGAATTATCTCCAAGAGCAAGAATGTATCTTTGGTTAGGTAAATATTTCCCAGAAACTTTTAATACTCAACCTCCTTTTGATAGACATGATTGGACTGTTTTAAGATCTTTAGGTAAAAATAAAGGATGGAAACAAGTCAGATATATCATTGATTATTATGGTGCTCCAGATGATGAAGAAACAGGAATGCCTTCGTTCATGTTAGATACCAGACCGGCTTTGGACAATTTTGATAATGCTTTTGATAGATTTGAACATTGGTCTGTTCCATTATGGAAAAAGGCAATGGGTGAAGTTAGTTCATCTGAAAACTAATTCATTTCTTTGCTCCATTTTCTTGTTTGATTTTCATTACGATTCCCCATTTTTGCATTTGTTCTTCTTATATATATATGTATGTAATCAAATTCTTTAGTTAATTATTCTTCTCTTCTTTAACCTGTCTTTTTGTTTGTATATAGTATTTATTTATTCATTAAAATTTAATTTTGTTGTAAGTTTACAAGAATATGTATTTGTATTATGTACAAGTCAAATTTTTTATTTACTATTAAAAGGCTTATTCTCTTCTGTTTAATAAACTTTCGTCAATCTTATAATCTCCTTTTAGTCTTGATAATAATTTTGGTAAATCTTTACCCAAATCATTTAATCCAACTGCAGAAATTTCATCAATAAAATGTTGAATCATTGTTGAATCATTTTTTTGCATGTAGTGCCAAAGTAAGTAATATAAAGTGAACTTATTTGGTTTGATATTTGGGTTAATTTGAGTTTGTTCTTTGAGTCTTTGGTAATATTGCAAAGCTAAAGTATCATCTCTATTTAATAAACCAACAATAATATTATTCCAGGTTCTCGTAGTGTTATGAGATTTAATTAATCTGTCAAATAAAATTTCACCTTTACCAATTATACCATGGGTAATTTCGGCTCTAACTAAAGAAGTTAAGATATGAGGATTTTCACGAAGACGTTTTGATTTTTCACTGGCAAATGCATAAACTTGTCTGGCAGTTTCCAATTTAAGACCATCTCTTGATAATCCATCGACTAATGCTGCTAATGAAATTTCATTGTCAAGGAAATCAGAATCAATTCCAATTTCTTTGAATAAAACATCAATATCAGGAACTAATCCTCTTTTACGGTAAGATTTGAAGTAATAATCAAGTAAAGTAGTATAGGTAGCAATATCTTGAGCGACATCGTTCGTTCTCATATATGACATGATATTTTCAACCGCTTTGAGATCATCTTTCTTAGCATAGACGCTTATAAACGAATTCATAACAGTACTTGAAGGTTTATAATTAGATCCATCTCTATCAAATTCTAAGAATTTTTCTTCGGCTAAATTAAGTTTACCATTTAAGATTAATGCATTAATAATACCATTTTTAGCTGCTTGGATAACGGGAACATCTTTATATTGTTCCAAGAGTTCATCAACTTTATCAAACTTATTGAAGTTGGCATAACCATTTATAATAGTACATAAACCTTTTGCATCAACTCGGTATCCTTTTTTCAAAGCAGTGTTCAAAGTTGATTCGAAATTATTATAAATGTCCTTTCTTTTAGCATCGTTAAATCTGCTTAAATTATTCATATGACTCATTGATCTTAAAACAACATCCCAGGTAGCTTGACTTGGGTTTTCAACACCATTTGAGATTAAATCTTGGAAAAGTCTAAAAACATCGTCAAATGAATAATTAGTATAGAAACCATTCATAATATTACTGATGGTTAATTCAGTTATTGGGATATTATTCGATACTGATGCATTTTTAACTTGAGAATAAAGATTTCTCAAATTAGTATTGTCTTTTCTATAAACAAAAGTTTTCAATTGGCTTAAAACATAAGGACCATTTGGATCAAGAGATTTTAAATTTAAATCATCCAAGTTTTTCTTAAAGACTTGAATATCTGCTTCTAATGAATCAGTTAATTTATACTTGGATAAAGCAGCTTGAACATCATAAATACTTGATAATTCCTCAGTTTGTAAAAGTTTTTTAGCAACTTGAGAATCATATTCAGCGTTTGCTTTCAAACACGACATGATATATGAGAAATAAACCAAATGTTTAATGTTATCCTTAAAATAACGTTCTAAAAACATAAAATGATAAACTTTTTCATTTAATTGATGACCTAATTCCGAAGAATATTCGATATATTTAACCCATATTCTTAAAACATCACCATATGCTTGAACCATTAATTCTGGCGATTCAACATTTTTCAAAGTGTAAGCAATGATTTCGGTGAAATGTTTTCCATGAGCCACTTTATACTGAATTAAGGTATCTAAAAGGTCTTCTAAAGATTTATTTGAATCATTTGGTGAAATTTCTGAAGCTTTAACGAAAAGTTTGGAAATAACTGGTTGGAAACTAGAATAAAGAGAACCCTCTTCAATACCTTCCACTGCTTGGATTTCTCTTAAATAACTAAGACCTTCTTCCAATATTTCAATAGCAGGAATAACATCATTTGAAGTTGAAATTGAATCAACAGTTGCAAAGATTTGAGAAACAATCTCTCTTAATTTTCGATTACTTGGCTTATAAGGTCCTCTGTTGTTTTTAGAATTCTTACTTCTATCACCTTTAATCTTTGAAGGAACTACTTTTGGCGCTTCAGTAGTGCTTTTAGTTTCCGTATCAATACTAGTTGATTGAAAACGAGTTGCAGTTCTCAAAACCGGAACAGCCAGGATCCTGGCCAACTGGGATGTTCTGGCCAATCCCTTGACTGCTTGAGACTGTCTTAAAGGAATCATAATGTTTACCCTATTCTTAATCTTTGAAACCTATATAAAAGAAATCACTTAACGTCGAAGCTGAAAATTTTTGAATTGAGATTCCTCAGCGAAAAAGTGAAAATTTTATCCAACGACTCACAAGTCTTAAGACCGTTGATTCTAAGACTACAGGTAATCCCTAGGACCTTGTAATATTGGTTCTGCTTTGAATCTTAGTCATACGACCTTGTAACTACAATACTTTACTACAATTAATAAGTTCAAGAAAATGCATGTATTAATAACTACTCAATCGAAAACAAGTTTGAATTCTAAATTCGGTTAGTAAAAATCCTTAACAAATAGTTCAACCACCAATGCGATATAGTTCAGATATCTTAAACCTTCTTATCATGAAACAAAAATTATCAATTGAGCTGGGTTTATTACGGAGTCCTCTTGGACTCATTATCATCATTATAATCTATAGCTGAATGAACATAAACAAGTACATACTGTAAACATATTGGCATAGTCAGAATTACACCATCTCCTGTGATCTTCCTCCAAGTTACGAAAGCACCTCCAAACCGTTAGAAGCTTCTCTTTTGAAGTAATTGATGAAGAGAAGAAGTGAAAATTTTGAAAAAGTGAAAAAAAAAAATTATAAGCTCATTAAAAGCGACAAAAAAAATATGTGTGCGTACCGGATTTGTTTGTGGGTTTTTCGATTAGGGCTTTATCAAAGCAAGACTTCGTGAAGTTAGCACCAGTTGTTAGTGTTGCTTATTATCTAAAACCAGGGAAGAGCTGCCAGTGTTGCAGCCTGTATTGTATACTTTAACAAGATAAGAGAGTCAGTGGACGGGTGTGTGTGCAGGACGGGTACCATTCCATTCACTCGTGACGAATATAAAGATAAGCAAAAACCAGCAAGAGGTGTATAAAGCCAGAAAGGAATAGATATTTAAGACATGGAGCTAGATCCGGTGAACGTGAACGATCCGGTGAATGTGAACGATCCGAACTCCAAGTACGGGATCGGCCAGGAACGAAGCACGGTCGATACAAGTGCTGTCAAGTCCAATTTGAATACCGTTGCGTCTTCTTCCAGTAGAGATGCACTTTCGTTTTTCAATTACCACGAGTTCTTGGTGAACGACTATAATCTGATTCTGGGGTCCCGCTCGTCGCTCTTGTCGTCGTCGACGTCCCCTGTCGATGCTCAGACCACCAAACATCGAACAAAAGCCATAGTGATCAACCATTTCCCCAATAACCATGTTGCTACGTCTTCTGCCACTTATAAGTCTACGAGAGTGATACGAATCCCACGGGAGTTCCACAGCCACGAGCTCGGATACATGATCCCCCAATTCTCCACCTATTGGCCCGGTCAGGAACCGGCTGCACTATTAGACCAAAGTCAAGACCCATACGAATTCCACCCCGTAGGAGAATTCGATGACCATAGTCTCTTCGGGGCTACATCGATAACCCCATTGGAGGCCGGGCTAATCACTCCTCAAGAGTTTAATACCATTATCACAAAGATTAATCATTTGTTATTACAAGCATTCAACCCTTTCAGTCTTGCCAATCTCTTGGAAAATTTTCTCGACCTTATAACCGGCACATTTTACTCCAGGATATTCAGCAGATATGTCCTACGAAACTACTCCCAGAGAAAGCTCTTGGAGTTGGAAACTTACTTGGACGTAGACGTGAATCAAAACTTATTCAACGCATCTGATCGAGATATCAAATTCATTTCTCCCAGAAGATGCGGTTACCTCTCGGTATGTATACCCCCATTTTTTTGCGTAATCTAGAATTCTTACTAACTGCGTTAGCTCGATATCCAAATCCCAAAGCCGTCCATCAGCAGAAAGAGCTGATGATCAAGCTTATCTGTCTGGAGATGCCATTAGTACCCGTACTGCACATACGAGAATTTTTTTATTTTCAATTTTTTTTTTTTTTTTTTAGTGTTTTTCATTTTTTTGTATGGATGTATATATCAAATTGAAAAGTTTTTCTCTTCCCTTATATCGTCGTATCTCCATTTAATAGTGTATGTCAAGGTTGTTCAGATACATTTCAAAGAGTATGAACGGGGTATTTGCATTTGAAAAACCTAGTGGTGTCACATCCAATAATTGTATATTGGATCTTCAAAGACTTTTCACAGAATCCGATGTTTTTGCTGAAGATCTACGCAAGGCTAAAGAAACTACTTATGCCAATTATGCTACCGATAAGAGGAATTCTGAGAAATTTATTCAGAAAAAAGTTAGTAAAGTTAAGATTAAAGTTGGACACGGTGGGACTTTAGACCCTCTTGCTAAAGGAGTTATAGTGGTTGGAATTGGATCCGGGACTAAAAAATTACAACATTATTTAACAGAATGTCGTAAGACTTACGAAACCAAGGCATTACTTGGAATTTCAACAACAACTGGTGATCAAGAGGGTGAGGTGCTAACCCAGAATCCAATTGAACATATTACCAAGGATCAAGTTACGGCCACTGCGCCTAAATTCATCGGAGATATCAAACAGACTCCTCCAATTTTTAGTGCATTGAAAATGAATGGTAAGCCTTTATATGACTATGCCAGAGAAGGGAAACCATTACCTAAGCCAATCAAGGCAAGAGAAGTGAAGGTCTTTGATATCAAAGTATTCGAAGAAGATTCTCTTAGTACCGATCATGCTTTTGCCAAGCTTGAAAGTAAAGTGGATGAAAATGGAGAACCAATAGAACACTTGTTGGCAAATAATCCTACTTTGAATGATAGTCCATTATATTACTCCGAGCAATATTTGTCTGATCCAAATATTCCTGAAGATGCAAAAAAAACTATTAAACCCCAGCCATTACCTACAGATACAAAACTTCCAGATCAATTACCAATGATCCATCTTAGCTGTGATGTCTCTTCGGGTACTTACATCAGAAGTCTTTTGAATGATTATGGAAGAGCAATGGGCTCATCGGCTTACATGGTGGAATTGATCAGAACCAAACAAGCAGAATGGGAATTGGGTAAAAACGTTTTCAAAACCTCTGATTTTTTTGAAAAAGACGAAAGAATATGGGGGCCGGTCTTGAAAAAAGTTCTTGATGGAGGTTCTGACATTGATTTAGACCATGAATTCGCCGTTCTTTCTGAACAAGTATTACCATTGATTGAAAAGGAAAAGCTTCTCAATGAACAAAGTGAACTGCCTGACCATAATGAACAGGAGAAACCGGATTCAAAGAAAAGATCTAAACACGATGAAGACTCCGATGTTCCTACTAAAAAGTAATGCTCTATAGATTTTTGTATAGTAAATAGATAAAGTCCTGCATACCTTTTTTTTCAGTATAAAGATTTTTTTTTTTTTTTTCGTCTTTTTCATCAATTCAACTTCCAGTCTTAAATCCCCCAACAATGATTAGAAGCAGCTGGTTGGGTATTGGTAGACGGTTGAGTACTCTGGCACGAGCAAATGCGTTCTACACCAAAACCACATTAAACCCACAGCAAGTGAGTCTAACACCCCCATCGCAATTAAGTCCCAAATCATTGATTGTATTATCGACCCCAACTCAGCTAAATGAAGTGATTGGAAGAAGCATTGATTTGCATCAAGAACATGATCTCCAAGTAGTGGTGGCAGGTGTAGACAGTGTTGTGCCTCACAGTCATCGAAATGGGATATCAGAGTTATGGTTGGACGAACCAATTAAAATTGAAGAGTCAACTCAATTAGAAGAAAAGGACAGAAAACATGAACATCCAAAACAAAGTGACGGAATACATATAGTGACGGCTAAGGAAAATTGGAAAACCATTGACTCCAACTTTGATATAACCCTCAATCTGAAAAATAAGGTCAGACTATCTTTGGCAAACACTGTTTTCCAAACCCATCATTTGGTTACGCTATTTTATTTCCAACCTTCGTACATACAAGAATCTCATAACAATTCCGGACAAACATTGAGCGATTTGGCCATTTCATTACCTGAATCCACTATAAACTTTGGCAAAGCTCAATCATTTGATAAATGGACCCCGTTGTACGACTCCGAAAGCGAACCATTACTAATTCTGAAATGTACCGGGAACTTAGTGAAAGAGATTAACAGGAAACCTGCAGCCAAGTTTCTTGAAAACAACGATAAACTTATGAACATTGGGTCTAAAGACACTCAGGTTTTCGTTAAATTATACAAACCTAATCAAGAGTTACCACAGAAGTTCGAAGTCATTGCCGGCGGTGGTGGTTGGGGTGCTAAGGCTAACATGCTTGCTATTTCCCCAGAAGCAAAACTCAGTATTGGAGATCGGATTGAGTTCTTCATGCTAACTCCTGAGGATCGTTTCAATCCCAATCCAGAACTCGATACAACGCTTCAAAATGGCTTCGTGTTTGAATGTAGCTACGAAAATGTCACCTACAATGAGACTTTTGGCAATGATGGTGAAACCATTGAGATGCAAAATCTCTTTGGATGCGGCAGTGAAAAGGGATTCAAGTTGAACAACATCAACTTTGCCTCTGCTGGAGAAAGATTGCTTATAGATACCTAGCTTATATAATCTTGTAAATATCAATTACTATTTATTAGCGAACGATTTTCTGATATTTTTGCAATTTGGAACCAAAATCTTGTAAAATCTCACAACAATAGAAAAACCAATCCTTGCAATTTACTTCCTCTTCTTCTTATACTATAATCTTTGATTATGATTAAGTACATCAAGGGAGACCTATTCAGTCACACTCCAATTGACAAGTCCGTATCGATTTTGGCCCACGCATGCAATTGTCGTGGTAGCTGGGGTGCTGGGGTTGCAAGAGTGTTCCAAAGCAAGTTCCCATCTGCTTATGAAAAATACGTTGACCATTGTTCCCAGCACTCGTCTGATCCGTCCAAGCTTCTAGGAACATCCTACTTAATTCCCACATCGTCTTCGGACCCTGGAAATAGAAATGGCCATCAATTCTACGTTGCTTGCTTATTCACCAGTGATTTTGCCGGTAGAAAGAAGCTAACCCCTAAAGACATTGTTGCAAACACCAATCTCTCAATGCAACATCTATTGTCACAGGTGGAAGAATTACAAACCCACGGTACCAAGTTTGAGAGCAACGACTCGTCAGACCTAATAGTGGTCAATATGCCCAAAATCAACGCTGGCTTGTTCAATGTGCCTTGGGAAGACACCGAGCAGGAGTTGCAGCAGTTCGACGTGGACATCAACGTCTATGTCATTGACTAAAGCACCGTCCATGCCATCGGGCAAAGCACCGTCCCCATGGGTCATAATGATGCCCTTTCTTTGTATGCTCGACAAAATAAACCAAAAAAAAAAAAAAATTTAAGCCTATAAGAATTCATATATAAGTAATAGTCTTCTTTCTCTACGAATGACATAAAATGAATATATAACGACGTTCGGATTATAGATATTGACAGGTAGTAACAGAAGAAACGAATTTTTAATTTAAATTTCCCTAAGAAAATGCCTTTATCTAGTGTTTTTTCATTCGATGAGGATGCATTTGCAGCTGATTTCCAAGCATCAGTTACTGCCAGCGATACGGCTAATGATACGACGAATGACCCGGCCAATGACGCTTCAGCAGAAGAGGTAAGGGGGCCATCCAAGTACATGGCTGCGCGTAGACGGAAGTCGTCTGTTTATAGAAGATTATCAATTAAATCAATCTCATCACTTCATTCCCATACTCTGGAATTAGTGATCCCTTCTGATTTTGGCCGGGAAGACTTAGAAGAAGAAGCAGCCTATAAGGAACCGAACAATCGGGTATTGAAAGATTTTATTCCCATCAAGGTGTTGGGACAAGGGGCTTACGGGAAAGTCTATTTGGTTCAAGATAAGTATACCGGGAAATTATTTGCTCAAAAACAATTGCAAAAACCAACGATTGAAATACACCAAAAGGATGAAAACCATACCAAATACGTTAAACGAACGATTCTGGAACGCCAGATCTTGACCAATATAACCCATCATCCGAATATTGTTAAGATTTTTTACGCATTACAAGATGATGATAAATTTTACCTTATTCTTGAATATATCCCTGGAGGAGAACTATTCCATCATTTAACTGCTGCCAGTAATACTTTGGGCAATGTGTTTAAAGAAGACGATGTCGCATTCTACTCTGCACAAATGGCAATGGGATTAAGACACTTACATAAATTGGGTATTGTTTATAGAGATTTAAAACCAGAAAATTGTTTACTCAACAGTGCTGGACACTTGGTATTAACCGATTTTGGATTATCCAAATCAATCGGTAATAGTCATGA
The DNA here is from genome assembly GCF_001661395.1 of Hyphopichia burtonii NRRL Y-1933. Taxonomy (NCBI): domain Eukaryota; kingdom Fungi; phylum Ascomycota; class Pichiomycetes; order Serinales; family Debaryomycetaceae; genus Hyphopichia; species Hyphopichia burtonii. Next base: position 50,830 of record NW_017963736.1, on the reverse strand, counting down.
CGATAGTTGCACTTCCATCATTGGAACTCCCGAATATATGGCACCCGAGATTTTAAAAGGTGAAGAATACGATTATTTGGTCGATTGGTGGTCATTAGGCTGTGTTATCTTTGATATGATGAGTGGTAAACCTCCTTTCACTGGAAATAGCCATAAAGCTATTCAAGATAAAATCATTAAAAATAAAATTAACTTCCCATTCTACTTCTCCTTGGATGCAAAAGATTTATTAAATAAATTACTAAATAAAAATATCAATAAGAGGTTTCAGGTTGACTCTAATTGGGAAAGGTTCAAAACCCACCGGTTCTTCCGCAAAGTCAATTGGAATGCCCTCGAATCCCAAAACTATTCATTACTTACTCCCCCGATCGTCCCAGTGATCACCGACCCCATATTGGCTGAAAACTTCAGTGAAGAATTCACCAGTTTACCCATTGACGGCGGGGTCAGTATCAACAGCAACCAAAACACCTCGCCTGACCCCTTCAAAGGCTTCAGCTACACTGCCAGCAATAGCTACATAGAGAAGTTTTGTTAATATAGATGTATATAAGTAATATATCAATGTATCTAATGATCGTGAAATGTACGGGTGTAATGAATTTTAGAGAAAACTGGGTCGTGTCTCGGGGCTCAAAAAACCACGCTAATAAAAAAGTTATCATTCATTTTTGGAGAACAACAAGTCAAATAAACGCCCAAATCAGTTGAAATAGACGTGAAGAAAGGATAATACATTGGAAGCAAAGATGGATGAGACATTGATAGCCACCATTAACAAGTTGCAAGATGCATTGGCACCATTGGGGGGAGGATCGGCTTCTCCAGTTGATTTACCACAAATTACGGTTGTTGGATCACAATCTAGTGGGAAATCATCAGTTTTAGAGAATATTGTTGGACGTGATTTTTTACCTAGAGGTACTGGTATTGTTACTAGAAGACCATTAATTTTACAATTGATTAATAAAAGATCAACTCCAAAATCAAATGGAGATTTAGCAGGTATAAATACTAAAAATGATAAAGGAGAAGAATCTGAAAATAATGCTGATGAATGGGGGGAGTTTTTACACTTACCAAATAAAAGAATTTATAATTTTGAAGAAATTAGAGAAGAAATTGTTAGAGAAACCGATGCTAAAACTGGTAAAAATTTAGGAATTAGTGCAAGTCCAATTAATTTAAGAATTTATTCACCTCATGTTTTAACTTTAACATTAGTTGATTTACCAGGTTTAACAAAAGTTCCAGTGGGAGATCAACCAAAGGATATTGAAAGACAAATTAGAGAAATGATTATGAAATTTATTTCAAAACCAAATGCAATTATTTTATCAGTTAATGCATCGAATACTGATTTAGCTAATTCAGATGGATTAAAATTGGCAAGAGAAGTTGATCCTGAAGGTTCAAGAACAATTGGTGTTTTGACAAAAGTTGATTTAATGGATCATGGTACTGATGTTATTGATATTTTGGCTGGTAGAGTTATTCCATTAAGATTTGGTTATGTTCCAGTTATAAATAGAGGTCAAAAAGATATTGAACAGAAAAAAACTATTAGAGAAGCTTTGAAAGATGAAAGTAATTATTTTGAAAACCATCCATCTTATAAAGCAAAAGCTCATTTTTGTGGTACACCATATTTAGCTAAAAAATTAAATGGTATTTTATTACATCATATCAAAGGTACTTTACCAGATATCAAGATGAGAATTGAACATTCTTTGAAAAAATATCAAAATGAATTAAGTTTATTAGGACCCGAAATGAGTGAATCTCCAACTTCAATTGCTCTTAATATGATTACTAATTTTTCAAAAGATTATAATGGAATTTTAAATGGTGAAGCAAGAGAATTAACTTCTCAAGAATTAAGTGGTGGTGCTCGTATTTCTTTTGTTTTCCACGAAATTTTTAAAAATGGTATTAATGCTTTAGATCCTTATGATCAAATTAAAGATGCTGATATTAGAACAATTATGCATAATACTTCAGGTTCTGCTCCTTCATTATTTGTTGGTACTCAAGCTTTCGAAGTTTTAGTCAAACAACAAATTCATAGAATGGAAGAACCTTCTACTCGTTGTATTAATTTAATTTTTGATGAATTGGTAAGAATATTATCTCAAATTATTAGTCAAACTCAATATTCTCGTTATCCTCAATTAAAAGAACAATTATCTAATCATTTCATTCAATTTTTAAGAGATGCTTTAATTCCTTGTAATACATTTGTTACTGATATTATCAAATCAGAAGAAACTTATGTCAATACTGCTCATCCAGATTTATTAAAAGGTAGTCAAGCAATGGCTATTGTTGAAGAAAAATTCCATCCAAAACCTCAAGTTGCTGTTGATCCAAAAACTGGTAAACCATTACCTCCAAGTCAACAACCAGTTCAACAACAATCTCCAAAAGATGACAATTCAAACGGTTTCTTTGGTGGATTCTTCTCTTCTAAAAATAAAAAGAGATTACAAAGTATGGAAGCCCCTCCTCCAGTCTTGAGAGCTACTGGTACCATGACTGAGAGAGAAACAATGGAAACTGAAGTTATTAAATTATTGATTTCTTCTTATTTTAATATAGTTAAAAGAACCGTTGCTGATGTTGTTCCAAAAGCTATCATGTTGAAATTAATTGTTAAATCAAAAGAAGATATTCAAAAAGAATTATTAGAAAAATTATATAATTCTCCTGATTTAGGTGACTTGGTTAAAGAAAATGAATTAACTGTTCAAAAGAGAAAAGAATGTTTGAAGATGGTTGAAGTCTTGAGAAACGCAAGTGAAATCGTTTCAAGTGTTTAGTTTAAATCACCTTTTCAAGTGTTTAGTTTACATTATCTCCTCTATAATTCTCTTGATCTCTAGATCTTTATTTCATATTAATAAATTATTGTTTAATTTTTTGTTTGTTCAACTTTTTTTTTTCTAACAATTTTTTCCCGTAGAACTTTACCCCAGACATGCAAAAAAGCCTAAACTTCATTCTCACCTAAACCTCTTGTGACTTAGTCGTATCCAACACCTCAGCATTCTCTTTTCCATAGTTCAGTATCTCTTACTTGGCCATTAAACAATAGGAAAATGTCTCAGAAATTAAAAGTTGCTAACAAAACAAAAAAAAAAAGGATCTGAAAAATGCGGGAAATTTAGAATGACTGATTTAATCAAACGACAATTGAAAAATTTTCATGTTTATTACTCCTTTTTCTTTACTGCTTACTGCAATTCACTATAAGTTGATTGAAAGCTTGGTGTTTGGTAAAGTATTTTTCAGCTAGTTCACTTTATTGTTGCTCGACAAGGTTTGTTCGAAATTATTAAACAAACATAAAAAACTCGTTATTAAGCTCAATTTTTATATTTGCTGTTATTAGATCAATAACTGCTTTAAGACTTCCTTTGATTGTTTCTTTCTTGTTATAGTTTCAAGAAAGATTAGTTTAAAGGATCTGGTTTCAAGTTATACACGTACAACTCTTTAAGGTTTATGCCTAAGAAAGAATCACGACGTTTGAATTTCACAACTGAACTTTTAGAACCTGGATAACATTATATATCCATTTTACTGGGTCTTAGATAAATACGAAACAAGTGCCGTTGTTTTCTGAGATCATTTATTGAATTCATTAGAAATCTGTCGTTTTGACTTCCGTAACCTCTTGCTGACATATTTTCCCTTTTTTTTTAGAAACTCCACTTGGTTGTTGACCCTCCCCCTTCCGCCAGTGTGAATTCAATACTTTTTTTTGGTTAGCTAAATAAAAAGTATTGTTGATAATCAAAGACTGCTAAAAAACTTAAAAAAAAAAAAAAAAAACCTACTTTGCTGCTCAAAAAGGTTTGATTCTGCCTTTTACATTGAAACGTTTCTTGCTACTTCTCTCTTCGTTTCAATTTAACTTGTTTAAGAGTAAGTTTCAATCCACCTTAGATAATTAAAAAAAAGAAAAAAAAAATAAAACACTGAAAGCTTTTTGAATTTACAGATTATGGTTGCTCCTGCTTACATTGAAGATAACTATATTGATCATGAACTTCTGGCAAATTTAGATTCTACATTTGCATTTGAAGGACCAGAAAAATTATTAGAAATATGGTTTTGGTCAAATGAAACAAGAATTCCGGATGGTATTACCAAGGAAGGATTAAGAAGTATTAAATTAGAAGATTGGGTTAAGATTTTGGATTTAGTTAATTGCAAAATCTTGTCGATGAAATCATCTAAATATATGGATTCTTATCTTTTATCAGAATCTTCTTTATTTGTTTTCCCACATAAATTGATTTTGAAGACTTGTGGTACTACCACAACTTTAGCTTGTTTAGAAGATTTATTTAAGATTATTTGTAACTACTTGGGTGAAAGTATTGATAGTTTTAAAATTTTCAAAATTTTTTATTCAAGAAGATCATTTATGTTTCCTGATAAACAAAAACACGTTCATCGTGATTGGAAAAATGAAGTGAAGTTATTGAATGAATTTTTCATTAACGGGAAATCTTACGTTGTTGGGGACTTCACTAGTGACGATCATTGGTACCTTTATATGGGAGGTGAACAAGTTGTTTCTGATAATGATTGTTGTAATGATCAAACTTTTGAAGTATTGATGACTGAATTGAATCCAAATAAAGCTATTAATTTCATCACTGATCGTAAACCAGGAATTGATAGTTTAGGTGAAGATGATGATAAAGGACACGAAAATGGATATAAAACAATGAAATTTACTGGCTTGGATTCAATTTTCAAATCTTCCGAAGTCCAATTACCATCGCCATCCTTAAGTGATAATATGGAATTCAATGACGATGAAGATGCAGAAGTTGTTCCATTGAACAAGTTTGACTTTATCCACGATGCTTTTTCATTTAGTCCATGTGGATATTCTTCAAATTCGATTGATTTAGAAAATGGTGGTTACTATTATACCTTGCATATCACTCCGGAATCAGGTTGGTCATATGCATCGTTTGAAACCAATTATCCATTTAGTGAATCGAATCAGGTATCAATTTCTCAAGTTTTGATCAAAATATTATCAATTTTTGAACCGGGCAATTTCAGTGTTACTTTAATCAATGAAATGAAACAGACTTCTAATAATGATTTAAACGATTTGATCAATTGTGATGAAATCTTAAATAAAATTGGTTATACCAAACAAGAAAAGATTCTTTATGATTTGAAAAACGAATACAATTTATTGTACTTAAATTTTAAGAAAAGTACCAATTAAAACTTTGGGGGATAGGTTAGTTAAAGCATTCCTATTATATTTCTTGTAAATATTCTACAGGTGGTGGAATGTAATGAATGTTTTGGCTGATCTACATTCGTTTGTTGGTTATATAGTAATAAATTGTTTTCACTTAAATTTAATGTAGTTGCAAAATCCTTCACATGTAATTTCGGTAAACTGTAATATTACCTAATCAGACATTTATTCCGTGTCTGAAAGTTTTCTTTTCATTTTTTTTTTTTTTTTTTTTTTTTTCAGACACTTGTCCCGGGAGCAAAAAGGAATTACAGCGAAAAACTGAAAAAAAAAAAAAATTTTTTTTTTTTTGAATAAACTAACTTAAATATATACAAAAATTTATACAATTAATAACATTATACTAAACGAAAAGAGAGTAAAATATAAAAAGGATAAAAACTTAATTTAATGTATAGAATTAATTAGTTTATTTGAATTTTTTACCGAATAAGATAACTTGTAATTGATCGTACAAGGAGATAACACCGGCACCGGCAACACCTCTTAAGATGTTAGCACCACAACCCTTGAATAAGGATTTGACACCTTCGGCGGCAACAACTTGTTTGAAACAGTCGAAAGCACCGTTATATTTAACGGCTTGACCAGAAGTCATCATCATTCTTCTTCTAACGGTATCTAATGGGTAAGAAGCGGTAGAAGCACCAGTGGTAACAGTCCAACCTAATAAGAAAGAAGCCAAGAAAGAACCTTCTAATGGACCAACCAAAACAACTGGTTTCAAAGAATCATATAAACCGAAGTATAAACCTCTGTAAACAATAATACCAACAACAGATGGACCGAAACCTCTGTATAAACCAGCAATACCATCAGAAGCTAAAGTCTTCTTGTAAACATCGAATAAACCATTGAATTGTCTTTGACCATCACCTTTAGCGGATTTAGCATCATTAGCTAATCTAGTTCTAGCATAATCTAAAGAGTAAACAAAAGCTAAAGAAGTGGCACCAGCTAAACCACCAGAAGCCAAGTTACCGGCAAACCATGGCCAGTAACCTTCTTCCTTTTTGAAACCGAATAAAGCCTTAAATTTATCTTTGAAAGCAAAGTTTAAAGCTTGGGTTGGGAAATATCTAATAACATTAGCAGTGTTACCTCTCCAGAATGAAGTAACACCTTCTTCAGCAGCAGTTCTTTTGAAACATTCACCAATACCATCGTATTTTTTACCTAAACGACCTTGTTTGATCATTTCATCTTGATTTTGAATCAATAATTTGACTCTTTCAATTGGAGCAGCGGCAGTCTTGGAGACGGCGGCGGAAACACCACCCATCATGAAATCAATAAAGAAAGAAGAATCAGAAGCACCCATTGTTGTGTATTAATTGAATAGATAGATTGTATATACTTAACAATATTAAGTTATATATGGATGTAACTATAGAGAAAAGGAAAAGGAAAAAGGAAAAAATTTTTTTTGAAAGAAAGAAGAAGAATGAATCCCTTTAAATCATTGGAAAATTCAAATCACCACCAAATCGTAGTAAAAAAAAAAAAAAAAATTCTTCTTTTTCCACTCTAATTTTTACCAAGGGGGTTTTTCTAACTCGGATTGGGCAATTAAAGTGCAGGTTGCGCCATGCGAAACTGCAGGTTGCGCCGTTTTCTACAGGTTGGGTCCGGACGGTTTGCAGGTTGGACCGGTAACTTTGCGATCTTTTCTAAATACAAAGCACAAACGGGCATTTTCGGACAAATTGTTAGAAAATGACGCGCTCTGATTGGCCAATGGCGCCAGCGCTGATTTGGCCAGCGCCGGTGTTGAGGTGGTTCTTGGGGCCGGCACCAGGCCAAAGCCAGAGAGCGAAGGTCTGCTGTGCTTGCGAAGGCTCTCGCCAAAGCTTAAAGTTGGGTGTCGGCACACTTCACGCCCTCGGTACAAGGTCCACCGGCGGTTGTTTCGTGTAGACGAAAAATTCACCGGATG